>NW_021637646.1:0-28671 GCF_004799145.2 Neltuma alba | reverse complement strand
CCCATGCCTTAAGGATGAATCTTTTTCTATTACTGCAAAAGCATCCTCCCATTCATTTGGATCCCATTTCTAAAGGTTCGAGCAACTGCTACAATTACAACTGGTAAGTTTCCACACTCAATCACAACTTTTGATGCTAGCAACTTCAATTTATTAGGACAATCCTTCCCATTTTCAGTGGCATGATGTAGGAAAAGATTCACTGCGTCTTCCTCATGTAAGAGCCCTAGTTTAATAGTCTCTTGGCAGCTCATTCTTCTACAAATTGTCTCATAACGTGTGGTTAGCAAGACACAACACCGGCCCTGGCTATGGATGCCACAGTGAATCCCTATGTTCTCAAGTTTGAGCTCTTCCCATACATCATCAAGTATTATGAGTACACTTCCAGCATTAGTGATTCTGATCCATATTTGTTCTGCGTGTGTTAAATCCTTGCCATCCTCCAACTTCAACTCCAATTTTTTTGCAATTTCATCTTGAATCTTCTTTTCGTCAACAGGATTAGGCACTTCAATGAAGACAACTTTATCAAATGCCTTTGAATTTTCAAGTTCCTTACCAATTGCTTTTGTCATTGTGGTTTTCCCTGATCCTCCCATTGCTTGCAATCCAATCCTATGTATATTGTCATTTTTCAGCTCCTCCCTAAGTTGTTCATAAACTAAGTTTCTACTCTTAAAATGCATAAACTCTTGTGAATAGAACTCCATGCCTGGAGGTCCAGCTGCACGTGCAACTTGTGAGAAGTTCTCAGCTTTCTCCATTATTGTTGGAATCTCTTGCATGATGCGCTCTATTTCTTCGCCAGTGAATATTGCGAAAACCAATCATTACAGAAACCAAACCATTTCTTTGGTCTTGTTTCTTGCTGAATGAAGTTGTTGGCTTTTCGAACCCAATGCTTAACTAAAGGGTCAATTTGGGTTTCATTCCTTCTTTTGGCTTCTTTTATCTTCATGTCCACACTCTCCACTGCAGCTGACAATTCTCCTTTTTTCTCTTCAAATTCAGCTGCATAACTCTTGTAACAACACAAATATGGAAGTTCCTTTGTTACTTTGTCTACCAATACATCAGTGCATTTTGTTGCAGCAGCACTACTGGCAGCAATCTCCGCCATCTATCATACATAATGAGATTACAATTACAAAAACAACAAGGTCATATCGTGATGCCTCAGGCACAACTATACTATGATCCAATATTTAGCATAAAAAACAAATTATAGTAATCAAAATCTTAGTACTTGTATAGTGCACAAATTTCGTAACCTCTATGTTTTAGATGAAACAATCCAATAATATGACAGGGAAGTTAGTTTGACAATCCATTGCACTCACAAAATGTTATGAGCCTCAAGCCTTAAAAAAAAGTTCGATTTATAAATCTAAAGAGCTCTCTCTTCTAACAAGTTATTGTAGTCTTTTAGAATGTGCTCCATAACATTGCTAGGTTGATACGAAAATCTGAAGTCACTATAAATTAGAAAGAAAAAAGTGGTGAGAATTAAAAATATGTGAATATATGTATTTGTTTCTTTTTGTCAGTTTATGTAGTAGGTTTAAATGGAAATATCTAATAACATGAACATTTTTTACCTTAATAAATAAATTTATTATGTTAGCATAATATCAGAACTTATTTCTAGAGACCACAAATCAAAAATTGGAAAACTCAATAACCATAAATCTTATTGGTTTCTCCAAAAGCCACACCCACACCAATAGAATGCCGTTGCAAATAATTTGATTTCCTCATATGACTCTAAATTTTACAGTAAAATACTTCAACCTTTAATCTATTACATTTTGTCTTGCTCACATGATTTTCCATCATCTATTGTGATAACATACGCTTAAATTTCAAAAGATACTTTTTAATTAAATTTATATTAAAGTACTTTTGTTTACTAGTTTACATCCTGATACTAAATTTTTAATTTTGGCTAAAATATTTTTAAAGAATTTAAAAGTTTTCCCTTTTCCTTGATTTTTTATTTACTTTTGTAAATAGATATATTTATAATGTTTTTATCATGTTAGAAAAGAAGTTTAAATAATTTAGTCAACGATTAATATCATCTTTAGTTGTAAAAATTTGATCTTGTTTTAGTTTTAATTTGGTCCTTAAAATTTGAAACAAGTGCTTTTGATTTTTAAAATTTAACTTTATTTTGATCTGTTTACAGATTTTTTGTTTACGGAACAGTTTTTTTTTTGGTTCATGAAAGTATGAAATTTTAGAAACTAAAATTAAAATAAGATCAAATTTTAAAAACTAGAGATGATATTTACCCTTTACTTAATGTATACATGAAAAAACTTGATTGAAAATTTGATTAATTTTTGAAAAAAAAAATATATAACTGACTGAGTATGTTTATAAGTCTTTGTAACTAAAGCTTTGTTAAAAATTTTATATTTTAAATTTAAATTGTTTATATAATCTCCCAATCTTGCATCATTTATAATTATAATATATGATGAAAAAATATGTGTTTGAAATATTTGTTAGCCATTAATTTGAAAAAAAAAACTCAATAAATAAGTTCCAATACATGTGATGAAAGATTAAAATTACAAAAGTTATAATATAATCAAAATTAACTTTACAACATATTAGAAAGCTTGAAAATATATGTATTAAAGTTATTTTTTGTTGTATAAAAAATATTTATTTGAAAAATTAATATAAATTTTATATAATTTTTATGTTAAGCAGGTGTATTTTTGTCAAAACAAAAATTTTAAGAGTCAACTTAAGAGAACTAACATTTAGATGAACGAAAATGGCATATCAATTATATAAGAAAGATTTGTATAACATATGATTTAATTTCAAAGAATGTTCATGCACAATTTTAAAATAAATGAAAGGCTTTTATAATTTAAGTAAAATAATTGTATCTCCCGTACTCTCATGGTCACAATGACGTGAAGGATGAGACGGAAGGGCGGGATGAACCATGGTTTAGTCACAAAATTAATGATAGAATATTTTGATGACAAGCATTTTAATAATGACATTGAGAAATAAATTCATAATTTTGAGCATTTCCATTACCAAATACTTTATAATAGAATTAGTGATGGATTATTTGATAGATTGTTTGACAGAATAATTATGTTGTTAATTCTAATCATGAAATTAGTAACAGAATAAAATTGGGTCGCTAAATTATATTGTTAATTTATTTTTTTTTCGTGATATTAAAGACGTTGATTTGGAAGCTCGTAATATAAATATGAAATTCTATGCTTACTTCTTGACTCTTGTCCGAGTATTTCAAACTCTATGATAGGAAGGACCTTTGCTTGCTTCTTGGTTTGCCCCTAATAAAAAAGCGACATTATCCAAATGTCAGAGAAAAATTAAGGGAATGATAACCTAAATTGTAAAGACATAAAAATTTAGATAAGAATGAGAAAAATTTCCTTACTGAAAATCTTATTAGTGAGGAGGACCTGAATCAAAATATCAGTATTACTGTTATATGTGTTGCAAAGTCTTGATATTTTCTGTGTACAAAAATCTACCAAGTCCTTATCACTAGTAAAAATTTTAATGGTGTTAACTCTTTTTAAACGGTTTTAAACAGTAGGGATTAATAAAGCTAACTGTGTAAACTTAAAGGACTTAATAAAAAATTTTAAAAAAATGCAGGGACTTGATTCAAAATTCAAGTAAACTATAGAACTGGGAAACTAATTTTTCCCATATTATAAATCACGTTTTAACCGTCCAAAAATTACTTTGAGAAACTCAAAGAAACAAGCTCTTTAATTATTCAATTCAAATCTCAATGATTAAAAAAAATAAGCTGGCTTGTTGACAAATTTTTTTAATTGTGATTTTTAATGCTTTTTTTTTTTTTTGGTCTGACAGCCTTGCTTAAACCATTGATGATAAAAACATAAAACCATACAAGTTATTGATTGGCTAAAATGTACATTTGGTCCTTTAATTTTGTATATGATTTTAATTTAATTCCTTAACTTTAAAAAGTATACTTTTAGTTCTTTAACCCTAAAATTTTTTAAGAAAATGATGACATTAAGATATTAAATGTTAATAAAACATTCTCAAATACTAACATATTAAGTTTAATTTTCAAAAAATCCATGATTGTTACAAAGAAATCATCATTGAAGTCTAATGATTTTAGGGTTAAGGACCAAATGTATACATTTTAAAGTTAAGGGACCAAATTAAAACCTTGTATAAAGTTAAAGAACCAAATGTATACTTTAACCTTATTAATTTATATGTTCCTATAGTGAGATAAATATAAAAAGTATAAAGAGCCGTATTGTTCACAAATAGTAGAAGATGCAGTTAATTGTATAATATATAAAAATACGCGTAACCCGCTTTAGTTTATAATTTAACAAAGCTATTGCAGAAGTTTCTGAGCATAAATGAAATCTACGACCAAAGCTATGCATATATTAACCTGTAAATAGGAATTATTCAAGTATGACTCACATGACCGATCAAGATCTAAGAAATAAAAGCAAGTTAAAACATAAAAAAGAAGTTGAAGAGAGCATATGTGTAAAGAGAATTCATAAGTATCGTGGAGTTTAAATCCTTACCTCTTAGAGATTTCTATGCTGCAATGCTTCTGACATAAAAGCCTCTTCTTCTTCTTTCTCTGTTTTTTTTTTTTTTTGGTGGTTTGAGAAAAGGAATTACAAGAGAAGATTTCAACACAACTTTTTTTTTTTTGTTTTCTCTAAGTAAGAACTAGCTAAACACAATAATAACAATAGACAAAGATAAGAATAAGAAAATAACTCAAATGCCAGAAAATAAAGCTTGGAGAAAAAACAGGTTCTTTCAATCGACAAACTTTGAAACAAAACCCAAAGCCCTAGATTTCTTTTTCTTTGCTTTGTTTTCTCTAAATGAGAAGGAGAAAAGCAACTCAAAACAGAAAAGCAAGAGCTTCAAAAGATTTTTATGATTAGAAAGAGAAATGAGAGCGAGAACAGAGGAAGAGCACAGAAATTACAGAAAGAAGAAGCAAAAAGTACAATAAGAGAAAGAATAGCCAGTGGGTCCCATAAATTTTTATATTTAACAATCTTTCGCCATCAATTAATTTCTCTCTCTTTCCCTTCCAGCAATGCCCCTCTTTCTCTTCCATTAAAAGCACAGTTCCCTTTCTTTTAGTTTGAAAGCTCTACAGTTAAAAAGTAAGTGGATCTACTTAGTTTATCATAATTTTAAAAATTTTATTCCTATCAATTTTATTATTAGAAAACCCATGCATTACAATTTCACTAGAGAAATAGATCTAATGAATATAGTATAGACTTAATTTTGTCCTCTAAAATATATCTAACATCATAAAATATATTTTTCAGTACATTTAATATATTAAAATATTTTTTTACAATTTTACACTTAGCATAATATAGAAGTTGTTATGAAAAATTAGCGCAATCCAAAGCAATAGAGAATTTGAATTTAACGCAATTTAAAATATTTTTTAGTACTTTAAAATATTTTTAATGTAATTTAAAATACTTGCTATACTAGAAATAATTTAGAATGCTGGATGCATTTAATAAAAATATTTTAAGGTGCTAAATATACTTTAACTCATATGATAATATAAAAGGTTAAAACATACTTTTAGTCTTTTAATTTTATATAAGGTTTTTAATTTAGTTTTTTGACTTTAAAAAAATATACTTTTAGTCCATTTATCCTAAAATTATTAACAAAAAATAATAATAATGAGAACTTGAATGTTAATAAAATATTATTAAAAAACTAACATATTAAGTTTAATTTCAAAATAATTATAATTGTTATAGAAAATCATCATTTAAGACTAGCAATTTTAAAGTTAAAGGACTAAAAAATATACTTTTTAAAATTAAGATTAAAATTTATATAAAAATAAAAGACTAAATATATACTTTAACCTAATATAAAAGTTAGTATATAAAATTATTGATCCACGCAAATTTAAAATTTTGATAGATATAATTAAAATAATAAACATGGAATTGGGATGAATTTAGTTACAGTATATATCATACATATATTATTTATTTCAATTGATATAGCTAATAAAGGTAAACAAATTTCATACACTTAACTCGTGAATGTTTGAATGATTACAGACCACACCGAAGTTTGTTGACATCATCTAAGCTTGAAATGGTTGTCCATGGTTCACCTCCTACGGTTTCTATCTTCTGTATATTTGGACAAGTAAAAAATAAGAGACGCCCATTCAATCAGAATTTGTTTTTAACAACAACACAAAATCAGACTTAAAAAATTAGAATTATGTGATACAGCTAACTATACCAGGGAATAAGAATTGAATTTTCGCACTAACCATGTCTATGTCAACATGGCCGAAGTCCAATCGCCAACCTAATTTCTTAATCAAATCTTGTGAGAAATGAGTAGTAGAACCACGCTGTGCATTAAACCTTTGACCTTAATTGAGCGAGACAATCACAAATACGAAGGGAGAGATCAGACATATGACCTATATGAAAAAAAACCACCATGCTAGTCTGCCGTGCTCGCGTTCTGCCGTGCGCGTCCTCCGCCACAGGAATGGGTGCAGCTGATGAACACGAGAGAATGTGAAAGAGGGGTCGAGGGAATTATCTATGGGGTAAAATGGTTTTTTATTGTATTTTAATTTTATATGATCATTAAAAAAATACTTCATTGCACTCTCATTTAAAAACATACCAAACACTGATAACGTAATTACTATTACATTGTATCCCCATTACATTGCACTGCATTGCAGTGCGAAGTGCAATGGGATTGAACCAAACGGGCCCTTAATACTACCTCTTATCCTTAATACAAGAATTAGTTAAATAATTTGAGTAGATTAATAAAATTTGTGGAATTAATTATTTGTAATAAATAGGTATTGTATTTTCTAAAATACCCTTACTAATTAAGTATATTAGCTTTAACATTTGATAAAGCAACTATTATAAGGACTATCTTAAAAAAATAGATAAATATAAAAGATAAAATAAATTAAGATCTTATATTTAAAAGCAAATTGAAAGTCAAACTAGCTTAGAAGTAATAACATATTAAGAACACCCCAAGCTTTTAGTGTCCCAAAACCAACTGTAGATATGATGAAAAAACTGTAGAGCTTTGTTTTTAAAAAAAAAAAAATCTGTAGAGCTGCTAAGTTGAACGAAGGGTGCCATGCTTCGATGGAAGATCAAGCAGGGCATAATTGGAAGTGACAATAAGGGGGAAGGGAGAGAAATTAATTGATGGAAAGAATCAAAGAATAATTGTTAAAAAAAAATTGGTGGGACCCAAAAGGTTATTTCTTTGATTGCGGTGTCATGTAAGACTGAGTATCTGTGAGTTGGTTGCATTTAATTAGACAGACCATAGATGAAGTGGCGTATCAAGTTCACGCAAGAATTTCTCTGCATTTAATCGGGTAGACCGTTGACGAAGTGTTGCGCCGGGTTCACGCAAAAATTTCTTCAATCGTGTCATCAAGATTTCTGCGAATAAAACCAAATCCATACGGGAAATTTGAGCCGTCTTTAGAAACATGGGCAAATGAACTCATGATTACACATGGGCCTACGGTGTTTTGTTCCCATTCAATAATTGATCTCTTTTGTAGCCAACCACCTGATATTTTTTTTCAAAATACCCTAATTATTTTTTTAATTTACTTATTTTTTTTCCTACTTGATTATTATTCAGTAAATATCAATAAGATTAATTTAGAAAAAAATTAACAATCAAATGAAATAGATCTTACGTATATGACTAATATTAACTCTCAAATTAGTTACCACATTAAAGATCGGAAGAGTATTTCATTTATTTCATTTTTGTCTCCTTAGATAATGCCAGATTAATTTTATTTTATTTTATTTTATTATTTTAGAGGTGAATTCATAACAGTTATGCTTTGCCCTGTATTTGTTATGAGGAAATGGGAAGAAGGAGACAGGAGGAAAAATTTTCATGAGTTTAATTTTAAAAATTAAAAAATGGGGTTATAAAATTTTGATTAATAGATATAAAACAAAAGAGTAATAAAAATTAATTAAAAATTTTTAATCCTATTTCATTAATTTTTTTAAATCAAACTCATCAAAATTTTCCTTCTCCTTCCCTCTTTTCCAGGAAATACCTTAAAGAAAAAGGGGTTGTTTGTTCAATCATTTTATTATATATATATATATATATATATATATATATAAAGAGTCATTCGGTATAAAATAAATTGTGATATTAAGGTCTACTCACAAGTCACGCTTTCAATCAATTAACTTATTTTATGAGGTTTTTAGGCCTACACAATTGCAATGATAATAAAAATACGATTCTTAAATTGATAATACAATGAAAATATGATTCTTAAATTGATAATGCCACTTTTTCTTTTTGTGAACTTTCCTTTGCAACCCTTTTTTAATTTTGTATAGTTATTTGTCATACAGCCCAGAAGTCTACCATGCCGATCTGCCCAAGTTTTTTTTTTTTAATTGTTAAGAAAACTTAGACCAAATTTCCTACAACTATAATATCAAGTTCTCCACCGCTCTGTCAGGTGTTCTTTTCTTTTTCCCTGACTTTTTTCATATAATAATTTAATATTAATTTTACATGGAAAAAAAAATCACATGGGATTAGAAAACTTGACATGATAATCATAAGCAACTTTATCTAATTAATCTCCTCTTATAATTACTATTTATCTTCATAAGAACATACGTATAATAATATAACCAACCAAACTTAAAAGTTATATATACCACCGATACTACTTTCCTTTACTTGTTACAATTCATAACAAGTTAAAGACAACTAGCATGTCTCCCCAAAAACTAGATTCCTGTGCCAGGCTTGAATAATTTACTTCTCTTGACAGAATAATAGCTTCCTCAATATTAAAGTCAACGTGCAGCAATTAACATGCATTTTAATCACCAACAAATTGTTTGTTGAGATAATAGGCGGTTTCACTTCCGTAAAGAGGAGAATGCAAGTTCAAATTCTGAAAAGCATATTTATTGACAAAACTTTAATATTGTGACCAAATTCAAAATGATTTGAAAACATTTTGAGTTAAAAAAGAACAAACTAATGGTTTGAAGAAGTAAATCTCTTTTTACTTTTCTTGTTTTTTTTTTTTTTAACTTTTTGGTTTAAACTAAAAGGTGCTTACCCGCATGTTGCACGGGGAGCTTCTCCAACTAAGATGGAAGTTTTTAACCATGTCCAAAATATATTCATAAAAATTATGTAGTTTACTCTCAACAATTACAAAAACTAATTATAAAACTTTTATATTTGTAAAGATGAAAAGCACTTTCTAAATATAATTTAAATGAAATATAAATATAATGTTCACTCTGGAAAAAAAATCTTCAAAAGTGTAAAGAAAACAACAAAAATAAGTAATTTTTAAATAAAAATTTTTGAATGACATGAACTATTTCACACTAAGTCAATGGGAAAAAACTTGTCATTCAACTGTCTCATATTATTGTTTTCAACTTTTATTAAATAAATTGAAACCATCTGCATAATATAATAATCCAACATTATCAACCCAAAACACTCACATGATGACCGCCGTAATATTGAACTTGAAGGAGCTGGTCCAAAAAAAAAAACAAAAACAGAGAGAACTTGAAAGGAAGGGATATAATTGACAGGAACTTACTTTTTTCCATTTTCGGATAACATAAACTACTTATTGGTTACAAAGAGCTGCGAGATTACCAATGCCTACTTATTGGGAGCAAACATTCCACCCAATGCATGGGGAAATTTTGATAAGATGTATTTGAAGAGTCAGAGTGTTTAATAGCTGTAGTGTAAACTTTTAAAATCCTATCACGTCAACTAAGTTAAATTCATAGCTGGACAAAGGCCCGTTTTGTATGAATTCTTAACTTATATTCAAGCTGTCACGTACAAGATGAATTACTTTTCTATATTATTGAGTCAAACATGTGATAAATATAATGTTCCCTTAATTATAAAACTGGAAGGATACAATATTTGATACATTGCTGAATGGAAAGCAAAGCAATGAATGACTAATGGAAGACATCCACCTTCAACGAAAAAGATTCTGAATTGCTCCAATACGTATAGACAGTCTTTTAAATAGCTTACATGTAACATTAAATTGGAAAATTATGGTAAATGATATCATTTATTGTGACTCCTTCCTAGAGGTTGCAGCTTGTTGAGAGAATCTATACCAGCAAAATTTATAAACCAATATTACAAACTATAAGACAACCTGTATCAGCAAACCTGCAATTAAAATTCTGCACTTAATCATCTTCACTGTTTCATCTACATATTCAAAGGAAAGTTATGGTAACTAATGAAAGATATGCAAAGGATCACTTCATTTGTTTTGGTTCCTTCCTTCCTAAAGGTTGCAGCTTGTTGAGAGGATTCATACCAGCAAAATTTATAGAGTGTAGAGTATTATTAAAAATTATGGCCATATATCATTCAAAGGAAACAAATGTACAAGGAAAAAGGGGTTACAGACAAATGAAGTCATTCTCTCCGCTTCTGACCGCTTGAATTAATAAAAACTTAGGCAAAAAAATTCTTCAAGAGCATCTATCTCATACTCCATATTACGATGACAACCTATAAGAAAGACATCAATAATCAAATCCATGATTCACCGATTGAATGGAATTGCTGCTTCCACCTTAAATTACGCGATAAAGTAAAGATAAATTATACTAAAGAACCACATCAATGATCAAAAAATAAATGAAGAAAATAAAGGCAGAAATGCAGAATTGCAAGACGTCATGAATGAAGAATAAATAACTATTTAGTTGCTCTAATACCTCTAGTCTCTTCACACAAACCAGACAGGATTTGAAGAACATAAGAACTTAACAGCAAGAATTGCAAGTGCTGGCAGGCAAAAAGAATCTGAAGAGAAGACAAAAAGAAACAAAAAACTAAAACATGGAGCAATAAGAAAGAAGTTCAGAAAACAGAGGTCACCAAAAGCTCGAAGTTGGAAAACAAAGTCAAGAGCAATATGAAATTCTATGCTCAGAAAACAGGGGTCATCATATTGAAAGTTCGCACTCATCTGAAAAACAATTGATGAAGGTAAAATGGATAGAGAGAACGATTCAACCTGCTATTGCTGCATCCTTAAAATCCTAAACTATCTTCTTATTCTTTATCTTTCTGGCCTCCTAAATTTAGACTGACTCGCCTTCCTGAGATTCTGATAAAAAATACCAAAATCGAAGAAAAAGAATGCCCACAAAATAAACAGGAGTCTTCACCTCGTCATCTTCAATCTTCAATTTAGGAATTTCCAACCCTTTTGTTATTCTAAAAAAAAATAGAAGAGGAAGTAAAAATATCACATTAAATGACATTTGGTTTCAAATATGCTCAAATCGCCGATGCTTTCTGATGATGCTTGTGGAGGGAGATTTTGAATTTTGAATCCAAGAAGAGGATGATGAAGACAGGAGGAGATTATTCTTGGAGAAAAAGAAAAGAAGGAAGCTGCGTGAGAGGTGCCGAGAAAGCCCGAAGACGTCAGCCCTTCTTCTTCTCTTATTTCGATCTATGGAAAGAGGGGACTTAAAAACCAATAGACAAAGCACTTTGGCGTTTCAAGGAAGCAAAGTAACTTATTGAGCCAACATATGCGATAGAGCAAATTGGATGAAACTAGGAGTGTTTCTGCGTTTGTAACGGCATTAAAACAATTTAATTTTTGAGTGAAAAGCTATCATAAGTCATAAACAACAATTTAGAGCCCATCATTTTTAAAAAGTGGGGAGAGAAGATGGAAAAAAAAAAAAAAAAGGGATTCCTTTCGTTTAAAAGAATTTATCTTAAATCACATTATACTATCTTACTTACACTCAAACTTACACTTATATTCTTCCTAGTATAAAATATAACTAATTTATAAATATTAAAAAATTAATTTAATTAATTATATGTAATAAATGGATGTTATTTTTCATAAAATATTCTCATAAATCATGTGCATTGAAAATTACCTTTTAATGAAAACTTATTAACATGTATAATCATTATAGCATAAGGATTACTTAGAAACAAAATGGATAAATATTAGAAACAAAGTGGATTAAGATTTTATATTTATGACTAAATTGAAGTTCTAAGTAATTTTTATATTAAGGACGAGAGATAATATTATTTAATAAAATTCATTTTACTACTTTATTATTTTTCATTTCATATTTACACAAATCATGCATAGTATATCATCCAATTAATTATATAATATTATTTGGTTCAAAAATTTTTGTCAAGAAAAAAGAAACCGGACCAGACCATCCTGTTCAACCTAAAAACCAGTCTGCAGTCTGGTCTGGTCTAATAGTTTGACAAGGGACCAATCGAACAGATAAAAAACCAGTTCAATTGATGGTAATAGGTATAGAGTTGGGTAATCCCGATTGGCTAGGTTACCTCATTCTTTTTTTGTTTGTTTGTTTGTTTTTTTTTTTTTGGGATATCTAGGGCTAGAAAAGGGAAGAAGGGGGGAAATGGAAAGGGTCCAATGAATAAAGGATAGAAAAGAGGAAGAAGATAAAACATATACTAAGAAGAAAAATAGTAGAAATAAGAACAAAATCAAGAATTAGAGAAACATGAATGAAAAAATTGAATGTCTCACTTATCTATCATCTTAATCACGCCTTTGGTTGTTTCTTCTGTTGTAGCTATGCTCTTGGCTTCTCGCCAATACCAAGCAATCCAAAAGAACTGTAATGACATCATTTTTACCTTTGATCTAGTGAGCAATGTTTTAAAAGCCGGACCGGATATTGAGCCGGAAAAGCCAGCGGGTCATGGTTCAAACGGTTAGATCGGTTAAACCGTTTGGTCGAACCGGTACCCTAATAATTAATTAAAAATATTATTTTATATAACAATATAGATATAATTAGTCAAAAATGATAAAAAAATAGTATAAATATAAATGTTTTAGATAAAAATAAAAATAGTAAGAATAAAATTTCAATTATGTAATAATTAGAATTATGTTTTTTTTTTAAATGAAGTTAGTACTAATATCTACATGAGATGTTACATCGTATTGGGCACTTCAAATCTTAAAACAGGGGCATACTTTTTAAATTCATAAAAAATAAAAAATTGATATTTTTATTTATTTGTTAAAAATAATTTGAATATGAAATGCTTTTTTCTTGATTTTTTTTAAAAGATAAAATATTGACAAAAAAATGACGTTGGACGAAGGATAAGATACACCTGAAAAGAAGAAAAAGTTGCAGTGATGTCTGCTTTTATCCAGCGAATATTGCTGCAATGCAATTTTATATCCATCAGTTATTGGATAATTAAATGCATCCCTTTCTTCCTCACTTGTATCTTTCATTTTCGTCTTTCTTACTTCCTTTTTCCATTTTTCCACGAACAAAACACAGCTGCAAATCCATTTCGATTTCTTCTGTATGGACTATGGAGCTTAGAATATAAGATCTTTGCTACTCTTCTTCTTCTTTTCTGAGCACGAGTTTTTATGGGCAGTGGTTTGATACTTTCTCTTGTTTTCTTCCTCTTCCTTCATCTCTCTTCTTCATCTTTATCTTTCTTCTTCGTTGCCGGTGGATGCCATTATGAAGAAAACTCAGGCCGGCCGGTTATTATAAAACCGTTCCGGGTTCCGGGCTAACGGCGGTTTCTGGCTCAAAAGCCGGCTCACAGCGGCTCAAAACGGATTAACACTTAGAACGGTTTTTACATGCGACTCAAGCCGCCTTCACCTCCGGTCGACGGTTGATTCGGTCAGACCGTCCGGTCCGGTCCGGTTCTGAAAACATTGCTAGTGAGAGAGAGAGACCTAGGAGCAGAAGAATTTGAGAAGTAAAGAAGCCATTTGTTAATTAAAAACGTAAGTTCTTGAGGCTTCACATAGGGAGATGGAAAGTCAAAAAGTTCCGCTGTGCATATGCTTCAAGTCCACACCAAGCCCAGTCACCAATGCATGGCCTATAATATGCCTAAGGCATTGGGAAACTTTAACTTGAATTATTAATTTTTAAATCAATTCAATTAATATATTGTATCTGAAAAAGTTGATGGAGGTAAAATGGATAGAGAGAACGATTGAACCTGCTATTGCTGCGTCCTTAAAATCCTAAACTATCTTCTTATTCTTTATCTTTCTGGCCTGCTAAATTTAGAAGCCTTGCCTTCCTGAGATTCTGATAAAAAATACCAAAATCGAAGAAAAAGAATGCCCATAAAATAAACAGGAGTCTTCACCTTACCATCTTCAATCTTCAATTTAGGAATTTCCACCCTTTTCGTTATTGGAAAAAAAATAAAAGAGGAAGTAAAAATATCACAATAACTGACATTTGGTTTCAAATATGCTCAAATCGCCAATGCTTTCGCGGCTTATCCACTTCTGAATCTCAGACTCGATTGAACCTGCAATTCAGGAAATGGAGTGAGCGGAGGTTCAGCGCATGAGAAAAGAGCAGAGCCCAAGGCCTACTTTGGCATTGCTATGGGACTCGACTGAATCCTTGAGGTCTGTGAGGTGCTTAGAAAGAAAAGAAAGATTTGGGTTGCCAGAGAGGATAGCATCGGACTCAGTGTGAAGCTCCAAGAGAGCTTTAATGGTGGCGGAACTGGAATCGTCAGAATATTGTCTGGGGTTAGCTTGTATGATATGGGAAGCTTATTTTAGAATAAAGTGAAAAAAAACATCATCACATGTTCTTCGAACCGTAGATACAAAATGAAAATAGAAAGAAAGCATGAAAGGGAAAGAGCAGAAAGGAAGAACATAAACACTCAGGTGAGTAATGAACAGAAACGCGTAAAATGGGAGATTGGCTTACCTTGTCATCCTCGTCGTTGCTTCTTCGCCATCATCCACCGCCATGGTTGCCCCATCCTCACACTATTCATTTATTTGGGACACCAATTTATATCACCTTCTGATGATGCTTGTGGAGGGAGATTTTGAATTTGGAATCCAAGAAGAGGGTGATGAAGACAGGAGGAGGTCAGGAGTGTTTGGCTTACCCTAAAACTGTTTTTGAAAAATATTTCTTCATAAATTAAGATAAATTTTTTTACATATTTACTTGATATATTATAAAAATATTTTTAAAATTATAATTTTGATCTTACTTAAATATTATCTGTGACATTCTTCGAAAGAAAGAAAAGAAGGAAGCAGCGTCAGAGGTGCCGGGAAAGCCTGAAGACGTCAGCCTATTTTCTTCTCTTAAAAACCAATAGACATAGGGCCTGTTCGCTTTGGGCCAAAACGCGCGATGGGGCAAATTGAATAAGGGTGTGTTTGGATGAAACCAAACCGTGGTTTGAAAAAGTGATTCTGGAGAATAGATTCTGAGAAAAATAGATTCTGGAAAGAATAAATTTTATGAAAAAGTGATTTTGAGAAGTGAGAGTGTTTGGATAGTTGTTATCAGAAGCACTTTTTATATATACAAATTACTAAAAAAAGACATAAATTAATATGATAATTACAGAGAAAATAGATTTTATGATATATTTTAATTTGAAGGAATAAAATTGTTAATAATATATTTTTTATTAACATAATTAATAATACATAAGATAATATAATTAATAAATAATTAATATGTATATATATTTATAAAATATAAGATTAAATATGTTTATAAAAAAATATGTTTATAAAAAAAATAACAAGATACATATCCTATAGGCTCTCACACTCTCCCTTTTTTCTCGAAAAGTAAAAAAATTTTGCTTTTTTCAAAACCATGGTTTTGGAGCCAAAACCATGGTTTTGGCCCAAAACCATGGTTTGGACAAAATGGGGTGGTGTTTGGGTGACTTATCACCCAAACCATGGTTTGGGTCCCCAAACCATGGTTTGGGGTGTCACCCAAACGGTGCCTAAACCTAGGAGTGTTTGCAATTGCAACGGCACTGAAACGATTTAAAACTTATTTGGAGTTCTGTTTAAAACAGATTTTTAAATAAGTTTATATAAATTGAGATAAAACTCTCATCACATACTTATTTCATATTCAGTAAATCATGTTTAAAAAGTTACTTATAAGTCAATCCAAACAAGCCCTTAACTTTTGGATGAAAAACCACCATAAATCATAAGCAAAAATTTAGAGCTTATAACTTTTGAAAAGTGAGGAAAGAAGATGAAAAAGAAGTTGAATCCCACTCCTTTAAAAGAATTTATCTTAAATCATGTTATACTATCTTATTTATATTCAAACATCAAACTTACACTTATATTCTTCCTAGTATAAAATATAACTAATTTGTAAATATTAAAAAAATTAATTTAATTAATTATATGCAATAAATGGATGTTATTTTTTATAAAATACTTCCATAAATCATATGCATTGAAAGCTACTTTTTAATGAAAACTCATTAACATGTGTAATCATTATAGCATAAGGATTACTTAAAGACAAAATAGATAAATATTGGAGATAAAATGGATTAAGATCTTATATTTATAATCAAATTGAATTTCTAGCTACTTTTTATATTAAGGACAAGAGATAATACTATTTAATAAAATTCATTTTACTACTTTATTATTTTTTATTTTATATTTATATAAATCATGCATAGTATATCATTCAATTAATTATATAATATTATTTGATTCAAAAATTTTTACATTACTATGAATTCTAATTTAAATATATTTTATTTATTAAATATAATTTTTCTTATTATAATAATTTAAAATTATTATAGTTGTTAAATTCATATTTTTTAATCATTTTTATTATTTAATAAAAATCATACTTATTTTGATCATTCTACAAACTAAACTTACTTATTCAATCATAATCCAAACAACTTTTCTACTTTACAAACTAACTTTTATAAAAAGTAATCTAAACATAAATCATATTACCTAATCTAACTTTTTTCTAATATAACTTTTTTAAAAGTCAGATCGAAAAGACAACTGAGCCCAAGCTTTTTTTTTGTTATTGAGTCGATTTTTTTTGTGAACAGTGTTTTGAGACTGACACCGTCAATAAGCCATGTAAAAGTATCATGAAAGACTCCTAATAGATAAGTTGATTTGAAGAACAGCAAAACAATACTATTAGTTATTAATATACGGACAAATGAAAGGAAAAAGCCTATTGCGCATCAAATAATTTTTGTATTTTTTTTTTTTGAAAAAGAACAAATTAAGGGTTAGCATTATTGATTGAAAGGTTCGATGCCAAGCATGAAATAATAAACATATGGATTTCCACATAATCAAATTCTTCCCCTAAAATAGTTCTATTCTCGCTAGTTATGATCTCTATGCCGCCATAGCGAATATGAATAATGATATTTTAATAATAAACATTCCGATATTTATCTTTTCAATATTTATATTTAATATTTTTTAGAACAAAAATAAATAAAATAATAAATAAAAAATTGAAGATGAATACCCAAAAAAATATCGTTTCTTAAATCACAATTGCCCACTTAGCATTCATGTTACTAAATCACGAGATCAATGGCAGAAAATTTTTCAATTTTGTGCTCCAATTCATAAACATGAATTACTTTTATTGGGGCGTTCTTGCCTGGGTTATTGTCCTATTCTACTTCATACTTCACCTTTTCATTTGAATCCCTCTATGAACTCACTAACTATGAGTGAAATAATCCTTAGGGAAATATATCTGAACTTCATGAATGAAAAATAATCTCTAACTTTTGCACAGCAATTTCAAAACTTGAGCTTATACAAGACTATTAAGCTTGTAAAACTTCTTTATAAATCAATATATTTAACATTTTTGTCATAGTGTATAATGTGATGCCACATTTGCCATTCCATCTGGCGTCTAAAAAAATGTATTCGAGAAAAAAATTGCATAAATATTATATAATACAGTAGACATAATTTTTATTTTAAAAAAATTAAGTTAAAATAATGTGTATAAAGTAATTTAAACCTTAACAAATTGCATCAAGTAATATATATATATATATATATATAAAAGACACAACTTTTTAACTTGGGAAACTATGGCAATGTGAAAGGTAATAACCACCGGATCAAGTCCAGAAAAATTTCACTACTAATCAATCTGTGCAATAATGAGTTTTCAACAATTATTACCCACACACACCCTACTCTTTGTTTTATTTTTTTTAAAATTTCCTTTTCATTTTTTTTCCTTTTTTTTATCATAGGAACTCATCAGAACACAAAACCCAGCACACATATAACCAACAACCCAATTAATAAACGTGACCACACTGTAGAATTTCTTATGAAATTAAAATATCAGTCTTCAACTGTGAAAGCTTATGTGAAAGATGAACTCCTAGGCCCTAGCAGCATTATGGTTTTCTTCATATTAGATAAACAGGAAAATCACTTAACATTCATATTTTGTACTTGCTGCTTTGCTTTTATATTTTCTCCTACCATGTAAGACCTTTCTTGCTTCACTGCTTGAAACTCCCTTATCAATCCTATTGTCTCAAAAACACTCTTCTTTTTTCCGTTCTTTAAGAGACAGCATTTCCATCTTGCACTCTTGAATTTCTTTTGAAGATGGTTTTGATCCCAAGCATGATAAAATAAAATAAAAATCCATTCCCACATGATCAAATTCTTATCATGAAACAGTTCCATTCAAAGGGCCCTGAATTTTTTTTGCTCATTTAGTCAGGGTTTAGGTGGCTTTAAAGTACAAATTGTGAAAGCTGCATCACTAATATTGGTTTCCTTTACTTATTTGTTATAATTTATTACAAAGTTAAATGCAACTAGTAAGTCTCTTAATACCTAAATTTCTCTGCCAAGCTTGAATATGGTTTATTTCTCTAGGTGGTAGAAGTAAACTTGACAAAATAACTTCTCCAAGATGAAAACCACTGAGCAACAACAAGGACTCTAATCATCTTACCAGAATCGTGAAACTGCAAGGGAAGCATTTGAGTTTTGTGGATGCGAAGTGGTTCAGATTTCAGAGCTGAAATTGACAGAGGCAGAACAGAATCTACCGGTTGCAGAGTCTCGTAGAGCTTATGTTTTGATAAAGTTCAATGTTTTACTGTGTTTTGTGTGAAAGAAATTAGATGATACCACAAATCCCATGAAAACTACAAGCACAGCTAAATCCTCTGGGCTGCAGATTATGATAGATTGAAATTAAAAAGCCAATACCTCTTTGCACATACATCCCACTGGGCATAGACATTCTATTTTGAATATGATGCTTCTTTTGCTAAATGCTCATTGCGATTTTAATTATTTAATCTCCCTTTTCCTTCTGGTTAAAGATTTGTGTCAATATAAATAATGAAAATATTAATATCTATATTTTCTTTCTTCATTCAAAGTCATCTCTTTCGCATACTTTTCATTGTTGCGATTATAGTGAAGAGAATGATGAAACAGAGCAAGTGAGTAAAAATTGAGTATTTCTGTTTCTTATACTATGTTTCTGAAAACATACCATTTACTGAAAAATCGAGTAAAATAATCAAAGGTTCGAAGGATAATGAAGAATTAACGTGAGAAGTCACTAGGCACAGCAAATAGTCGGAGTGAAGCGGTTGTGAGCAAAAGAGATTCGGTGCTCTTTTGGATTAGCGGTAAATACCTATGACTTTTACTTATCCTAAAAGTACGGTAGAAGAGTGAAATCTCGATTTCATGAAAATTAGCTAAACAAGATAAACATGTTTCATGATCACTTATTTATATTCAAATGGGTTTATTTGAATTTTCACCGCTTAACCAAATAGGCACTCCATATGAAGGGGAAGCAACACAAGATATTTATGAAAAGAAATGCTTGGAAAAAAAAATTGAAAAGGTTTCTATAATGAAGATCAAGAAAAGAAACTGGTCTAGGAAGATTCCTAAATTAATTCTTAAAGTAGAAATAATGCCCTTTTTTTTTGGGTAATAGAGAAATAATGCTTTCAATAGGGAATAAAAAAGCCACTCATGAAAAAAAGCATAAAAGTAATTTATTTCTGTATGGTTTGAGTTTAAACTATGTATCCATGAGACAAGACTCATTGGAGCCAATATCATGTACTATGTTAAAGAGTAAAGTAATTATTCCAATAAGTATTAGTGTGTTCTTTCCAAAAATGTTTATAATGTTCTCCTTAATGTTATTGGATTGGACCCATGATTCTAATCTTATTCTTTCCCTATGAACTCTGTTATTTCTCATAATTCCAGTTATAATTCTGGTCTAATTGTAGAGGACTATTATATGTTTTCAGACATGGATTGCTATATCAGTTTTGGAATATTGCTCCCTCATTAAATGTTCTCATAATTTATGGACTTTGAATTAACAGGACAGACACAAATGGCCAGAAGTTACAAGTAGGATCATACGCACCCGGCTTCTCCCCTTTATCCCTTCCCATCTGCTGCGCTCCTTTGCCTCAAACTACCCTATTTTGGTGTACAGATGGTGGGGTGGCACTTTTTTTTTTTATTAAAATAAATATCTAGTGCCTGAAGTATTTTTCTAGTACCACTTATTATGTTGAAATAATTTTTAGTACTTTCTATTCTAATATAATTTTTGGTCCAATCAGAATCGTAAATATTTTTCTTTAACACCCAGTATCTAGCTTCCAGCACATTGAAGTGTTTTTTACTACCACCCAGCATATAAAATAATTTTGGTCTAGTCAGAGCCCTGATATATTTTTTTTGTAACACCCAATATCTAGCTTCTAACACATTAAAATATTTTTTCAGGAGCACCAAGTATTTAAAACTAATTTTTAGTGCATTCAATCCCTGAAATGTTGCACCAAAAATTATTTCAAGAAATTAAGTGCACTTAAAAAATATTTTAGCTTATTGGATGCACTAAAAATTAATTTAAAATATTGGGTGTTACTAAATAAAATATTTCAGTATGTTGGAAGTTAGATATTGGGTGTCACAAAAAAAAAATTTTATGGCTTTGACTAGGTCAAAAATTATTTTAAAATATTGGGTGGTGCTGAAAAAATATTTTAGGATACTAAGTACTACTGAAAATACTTCAATGTGTTGGAAGTCAGATACTAGATGTTACAAAAAATGTATTTTAGGGCTTTGAATGGATCAAAAATTATATTAGAATAGATAGTACTAAAAAAATAATTCAAGATAATAAGTGGTACTAGAAAAATATTTTAAGATGTTAGATGTTTAATTTAAAAAAAAAAAAAAAAGGTGCCACCCTGCTATTTCTACACCAAGATGGTGTAGTTTGAGGCAGAGGAGGGCACCGTATGGAAAACTTAAAGGAGAGAAGCGGATCCGGATCAAACCAAGTAGGCTGAGAAAACAAAAATATTATTAGTATTTTATTTTTATAAGGGTCAAATGAAACACACGTTATATTAACGTACAAACACACACAGACACAGTACGAGTTTGACGCGGTGGGGCACTAGATCCAAGGGTCTTTGGCAAAATATTATTAGTATTATTCAAACACTTGATATATGCCTCCCCTGGAACCCAGCATCGTCAAATGAGATCATAGTTTCTATTGGTAACATGATGTTTTGATTTTCTTGTTTTTAAAGATAAGGAAATTGAAGGGGCAAAGGGGAAGAGTATTCAAAGTTATCCTACATGATAAAAGTACAGTGATAAGTAAGATTAGAATCCCAGGAAACAGAGGATTTCAACTTAACAGTAAACAAAAAATAAAGTTAACTTCCTCTTTTCTTTTGTTTCTTTGGCCAAAATTTCAAATTCATTGCAGACTGATACAACATTTTAGGCAACCTCATTTTTATTCAATGGCTTTATATATTTAACTTTCTTCTCTTTAATAAGACTCTTAATCAAAATGTAACCGCACAATCATACATTGCTGTTAGATTTACGCTAGCTGATGATATTCGAAGCTGTCCATTGATATTAAAAAGTGCAGCATACAGCCTTAGATATATAGTTAGATTGTGAAAGTAATATTGTGAAAGCTATATCACTAATATTTCTTTCCGTTACTCATTTGTTATGATTTATAACAAAGCTAAATGCAATTAGTAAGTCTCCTAAAGCCTAAATTTCTCTGCCAAGCTTGAATGGGTTAGTTCTCGTGGTGGCAGAGGACACTTGGCTCCAAAGCAAGAAGTAAACTTGATAGAATAATAGCTTCCTCAAGAGTAAAGTCAATATGCAACAACAAGGGAAGCATTTGAGTTTTGTGGATGCGAAATGCTTCAAGACATCAGAGCTGAAATTGACAGAAACATAACAGAATCCATTGGTGGCAGAGCACCTCTTGTAAATTTAGGAGTTATTTAGGCTAAAATCACAAAAACCTGCCTATTCTATTCTTGAATATGTGTGCGTATAATAATGAACTGTTGAAAGCAATCATGAGTAGCGGTATGCAGCCACACAAACATGTTTTTTTTTTTTTAATAAGAGTTAATATAATCTTTGATCCTTTAAATTTGTCCTCATTTTAGTTTTGGTCCTTTAAATTTCAAACCATAGGTTTTAGTCCATCAATGGGTAAAATTGTCAAGTTTTTATTGGATTACTGGGATTAATATTTTAAATGAAAGAAATTTGAGATTTGAAACTTGAGGACTCAAATTTGTATTAATCTTTTTTATAAATTCAACAATTTACTCTATTTTGTGTGAAAGAAAACTAAGCATTATATGATAGCACAATCCCTGGAGTTGAAGATTATGACACATTGAAATTAAAAAGCCAATACCTTCGCATGTACACCCAACGGGGGATAATGAATTAATGATTCGATTTTGAATATGATGCTTCCCTTATCAAATGATCATTGCTTAATGATTTGATCTCCCATTAATTCTGCTCAAGGATTTTTATCAATGTAAATAATGAAAATATTAATATCCAAACTTTCTTTCTCCATTCAAAGTCATCTCTTTTGCATACTTTTCATAGTTGCATTATTTTCCTTCTGTACACAAGATCTCAATACTGAATTAGGCTCCTATGCTCTGAATCATTTAAGGCACAAAAATATGGTCATTAACCAGGTCCAAATTCTAGTTTCACTTTGAACAAAATCAGTGTACACAAAAACGAGTCTTCATGAATTGCTAACCTGACCCATACTTTGAACCAAGTGAAAATCACCCATAATGATAACACACCGCACCAGAACATATATGACAACCTGATCAATATATTGAAAAATTATCTGGCTACCCTCTAGAAATTTATATTTTTAATGCTATTTTCGGGTTATTTACTTAATAATCCCTAACAATCAGAGCTGCTGTTGAAGAAGGATTCCCAACAAAAATGCAGTTTTCCTCGAATCAACCAGACAAGAAG
This sequence comes from Neltuma alba, assembly GCF_004799145.2. Taxonomy (NCBI): domain Eukaryota; kingdom Viridiplantae; phylum Streptophyta; class Magnoliopsida; order Fabales; family Fabaceae; genus Neltuma; species Neltuma alba. The sequence continues at coordinate 5,291 of NW_021637646.1, read as the reverse complement.
GCCATTGATTTTCCAACTCTTTTAATTCTTGGCTTACTCTTATTTGGCCATCCACCATATGAGACTTGTTTTTCTTCACAGCCTCGTACTCTCCCATGAACCTTATGATGTCCAAAACACATTCCTTCTTTTGCTTTTGAAGAGAAGACAATTTGATTTCACAGTCTTCTAATTCTTTTTCTTTGTTGCTTTTCAATTCAGCCTGCAATCTAGAGACCTGTCCCTCCAATTCAATCATATAATTCTCAGTATTGCGGATTTCAGACACAATAGTATTAGCTACCTCCATCTTTTGAGCATATTCTTCATCGACCCACTTCTCTTTTTCTGGAAGCTTGGTGAATCTGTCAAGCTTATCATTAGCTTGCTTGAAGGATGAGATAAATTTTAGGATTTCTTCTCGAAGAGAGTCTATTTTGCCTCTAATAAGGCCGTGAGAGGAAGTTTCATCTTTAGAAAAATGGATGGACAAGAAGTTGAGTGCATTCTCAAGGCGATGAGTATGTTCTTTAGAGTTAGCTATCTGATTGAGATCCATTTTCAATGAGGATTCTAAATCATCAAAGGCCTTAGCCATTTCGTCATCTTCAAAAGCAGCAAATTTGGAAATATAAGGCTGGCCAACTTCCAACTCAAAACCACCCTTCACTATTTGTAATAATCTATTAAGATCATTGTCAACGGAGCTCCCTCTTTGATTGACTGTAATTTGACCCTAAAGAAAATGAAATGAGGCATTAATTTTACCTCCTCAATATTGTAAGAAACCCAATTTTGTATGTTCTAGCTGCGACGTGTAGAAGAAGAACAAGCAAAATACTGTATACTCAATACACATATGGGTATTGGTTGATTATCAAATTGCTCTATTCTAGCATTAGATATTCTAGTTTTCAAGAATAAAATTACGTCCCAAAACTTATGCAATCAAATGAAGGCTTACTTTTGCAGATTGATCAGTAATAGTAGAAGCAAGTAATGGGTCTGATTGCGAGCTCTCGGTTTCCACTTCCATGTGAGGAGCTGAAGTTTCTGTTTGAGGCTTTTTGGGAGAAGAGATTGAAGAGATCTAAGAGCATAGAAATAGAAAAGTTAATCGGAATGAAAGCGAGTACTATAACATATCAATAGTGCAACTATATTAGAAAAAATTAATCTAAATGAAAGCTAGTAATATAACATATGAATAGTGCAACTATATTAGAAACCAAATGGTGGAATCGTAAGTGGCTTTTGTTTGATGTTTCTTTGGCAGAACATTCACTGGTAGGTTCTTTAACCATTTGGAAGAAGATCAGAGACTCCTACAGACTCATATAGACTAAAAGCAAAATCATTCCTACTAGAACCCTTTTCACTTTGGCATTACTCTTGGTGTAAAAATAATCATTTATCATCTCCCTGCCTTTCTTCTTTTAGCCGATGGCCATTTTATTAAGTTTGATACTAACCTCAAAAGCCCAGTTCAAAATTTCTGCATAGTATTCTTCTTCATCTTGAGAGTGTATTTGAAATAGCCATGAAAATCCACGCACTGTCGAAATAGAACACTTCTATTATTATGAGAACAAATTTAAGCAATTATGGAAGTTTTAATGAATTAGCTATGTGAATACTTACATTCATCATAGCTATCATTAGCTGAAGTTAAAGAAATGTTAGGACATTCGCGCACATGACGGATTTTCACATTCTGAAAATCAATTCCTTGGTAGATAGCACGAAGAGTTAGCATTTTTACTAGTCTTATTGCAACTAGTTTTGGAAGAATATCCCCCATGACTAGCTTCTGTCCCTCTTCTTGCTTCCATCCAAATACTTGCCCAAGCTGAGGCACATCTTCTATATTCATATACAAGAGTTGTGGAAGCTTACCACTTGATTTAGAGAAGAGGCATTTCAAACTTTCGCAATGCTTCACTGTAATTCCACATGGCTCTGGGAAACATACTTGAGGCGGAGGCATAGGATTTTTCTGATCCTCTTCATCCTCAATAATGCTCGCTAGCTCTTCACAGTCTAATACCTCTAACCTTTTCAGTTTTTGCAGCCATCTTAAGGAAGATGCACAGAAGATGAATTTCAGTCGTTTGCATCCTTGGATTGTTACCATGGAAAGATTTTGAAAACTCATGTTATTTTTCGAATAAAAAGCTGGGAGAATATATTCTAAGCGGCTACAGTATGAGGCATAAAGCTCCCGTAAGTTGGGGAAGATATGGTTAACATTCACATGATCATGACCACGCTCTTCATTTGTTACTATGTGCTTTAATGTATTGCAATTTTTGACTTGCAATAATTCCAGCAATTTCGATGATGAGACAATAGATTGGGTAAACAGTGACTTTAACCCACACAATCCAAATATCTCCATCCTTCTCAAACTTGTGAATGGGTATAATGGTGGTGTAAAAAGTCCATGAGCTCTATTCACAACATAGTTCACCTTTAATGCCTGTATTCCATGCAAACATGTGAGTTCTTCTTTCATGAATTGAAAAAAATAACTTGCGAGTAATTTGCATCATATATTACCTGTTTATGATTCAGTTGGGTGGTCATGGAAGCAGAAAGATGATGTTTGGTAGAGGCATTTGATTTTGGCCAAAAACAATGCAAAAGATTCTTTGATAAGCTGCTAGTGCCAACTTCCACTTTTGTAATTGGAGAAGACTTTTGTACTTCATATTCTGCATATATGTTGATGAAATTTGGTGCTCCCCAAATGCACACTTCTTCTAGCAATTGAAGGATGTTTCCTTTCCCTTTTGGTCCAAATTTAAATCTGTCTCCTTCGGATATTGTTGCCCAAATATGTATTTTAGCTTCCACAATAATAAATATGCATACGTTCCATAGCGGAAGGTCTTTACAAAAACGTATTGGCATTACAAATTCTAATTCAGGACAAACTGTGAGTAAGAGATCTTTCAATTTGGGGAACATTGAGTCATGATTCTTGTGATTAGGATTATGATCATCCATGGTCTCTGCTACGATGTATTTCAACTCAAAACAACTTCTAATTTGCAATGCTTCTAATTGCTTTAGACTCTGTGCTGTGGATGGATGAAAAAGGCTTGTCATTGAACATCCACATAAATCTATGCGCTTAAGATTATAAAGCTCCATCTTGCCATCAAATAACGTGCTTTCCAGTTTTTCATATTTGGATAACTGCAGCTCCTTTTGTTGCTTAAAAAAATCACTAGGATAAGAACCATGACATAGTTCCCTACCATCCATGGAAAAGAGCTCCAGTTCAACCAACTTGGAGAAGATAGCCACGTCAGGTCGAAGATATATCTCTTTACTCAAGTCCTTTAAAGGCTAAAGTTCAAGCATTTATTAGTGACAGTGGAAATTGAAATAAGAATGCTGCTGAAATTAGAATATCTAATGAGCATACTATAGCCAAATTTTTAAGGCTCTTGATCCTTCAAAGATAGTATCTATTGTTTCTGAATTTGCATTATTTATCCAAACTTAAAGAACCTCAAGTTTTTTATCACAAAAATAACGTGAAAAGTTAGTTATGTTCCAAGGTTTACATCTGATGTACTCCCTTAAAGTTATTAAGTTATAACCCCACCCTGTTGAAAAGTTATCTCCCCAATCAACAAAGCCACTTCCCAAACCAAGTCATACATTTTGATGCATTCATTCTCAGCCTTTAAAAATAAACAAAAATCTATGAGCTCATTTTTAATTAGAGTGAAATGACTTCTTGCAGCAGAATGTCTACTAGCTTTTCCGTAAGGCCGGGACATATAGTATTTGGCTAAAAGTTCTATAGGTATCTCATGATTTTCTTCTCTTTATTCCTTTTTTTTTTTCTTTCGGGGTTTCTTTTGGGGGCCAGAATGACAACCCAAATTTTAAATCTTCAAGTAAGCTTTATGCAGCCAACCAAGATTTAGGAGATTTAATATAAAAAAATATCTAAAAGGTCAAAGCCCAAATACAATAATCTCTGGTCCTATTATAAATAATTTCCAACATGTTTCACACAAACAAGAAAGAAAAACTTTAAACTTCATTAACTCTCATTTAAACTTCAACAACTTTTCAACTTCATTCATAGTTAATATACATTATACCTCATGTAAATAAAGTAAACATAATAATAAATAAAAGGTGAAATTGTACATCCATTCAACAAAAAAAAATTCTCTCAGTGTCTTATAAATAGAACAAAATTTTTTTCTCTCTTTGTCCTATAAATAGGACCAGATAAGTATGTTACTAATTAATGCTTATACATATATATATTTGTAATCCTCACAATAAAACATGTAAGCACAGCGAGACTCAGCTTAAAACGGTTGTGTTGTTTATGACGGAAAAATCAATAACAAGAATATGTTTCAAATGATTCTTAATATGAAAATTATGCATATACTAACCTGGAAACATGAATGAAATTTTCAACTGTGCTTCGTGTAACCAGCCAACAAGATCTAAGAAATAAAAAGGAGTTGTAGAACGTTAAAGAGACAATAATATAGACGCATACATACACACATAGAATAAATATATATATTATATATATTAATACATGCATACGTACATGTGCGAGTGTACAAAAAGAAGATGCAAACTTAGTTCATAAGCATCATGGGGCAAATTCTTACCTCTCAGAGAATTCTATGCGTTTAAGCTGCAATGCCTTCCATATAAAAGCCTTTTTTGTTTTGCCTTTCTGTTTTTTTTTTTTTTTTTGGGTAAGAAAAGGAACTATGAGAACAACGATGGTAGAGAGAAAAAAAATCAAATGAGAATTTAAATATAAAGACAAAAAACATACAAAGTAATACTGGAAGTTTTGAACACAATTTTTTTTTTGTATTTTTGTTTTCTCTGAACAAGAAGGAGAAGAACAATGATAACAATAATCAATAGTTTTGAGGGTAGAAAAACAAAATTTAATAGAGGTTAAAATTTGTTCTTTGCAAAAGAAGGAAAAAAAACAAATTAAAACTCTTTTAATAGAAAGAGAAATGAAAAATCAGAGGAAGAATATGTGGAAAAAGACACAAGAAGAAACACAAGAAGAAAAAAAATAGTAAACCACAAACTGGTTTGAAGAAGAGGAAGAAGAAGAATTTTTCCTTTGTCTTTTCTTTTCCATTAATTTTATTTTGAATTAGAAGAACAACAGAACAACGCTATTAATTAATAGACAGACAAATGAAAGGAAAGATTGGAAACACAAGAAGGATTCAAAGACCAATATGAAACACAAAGACTGGTTTACAAAAGCAGGAGCTTTAGTGATGGGAAATGAT
>NW_021637645.1:0-136328 GCF_004799145.2 Neltuma alba | reverse complement strand
CATTCTCAAGGCGAAGTTTGCTCTCTTCGGAGCAAGTTCATTTCACTCAGACTCATCTTCAATGAGGCTTCCAAGTCAGTGAGAGCCTTCTTCAACTCGTTATCATCTCGAAGACTGCAATTTTGGATACATCAGGTATGTGAACTTCCTTTCAGCACCTTCGTCCATTATTCGGAACAATCTCATCAGATCATCTTCTGCAAATTGCTTCTGGTTTCCTTGGTCAAACTTAATTTGTTTCCCAGCGGAGGTCCCTGGTTTGTCCATGGTTTTATCCTGTTGAAGTGAATCAAATGAAGCAACCATTATTGTAACCAACAGGATATAATGAATTAAAATGCGTTTCCTTCCGCATATTTATGTCTAAGCAAAGGAAACAGAGTTATTAATTGTTGACCTTCTTAATCAGGTGCAGATTGAAAAGAATTGTTCATACTAGTTAGTTTATTTAGGTATTAGATTGAAAAGAAGGTGATATATAGTGGAATCAAAATACGCTCCTGTTGCTTCATAAAAACAGAGCACCAGTTGATTATCAAATTGTTCTATTATCTAGCATTAAGTTTATGCCAGTTTCAAGAATAAAATTTCATCCCTAAACCAATGCAATAAAATGAAGGCTTACTTGTGCAGTGTGATCGGTAATAGCAGAGATCCCTGACTCCATTTCCACGTGAGATGCTGAAGTTGCTATTTGAGGCTTTTTTGGAGATGGGATTGAAGAGACCTAAAGCATAGAAATGGAAAGATGAATTTGAATGGAAGCCAATAATTTATTAATAATGCAAATGTATTAGAAACCAAATATTTACTAGTGGAGAGGTCTTTCCAGAAGAAATAGATGGTGGTATCATCAATACCATTTCATTTGATGTTTCTTTGGAGGAAAATTCTTTGATAGTTCTTCAACTCTTTGAGGAGGTTCATTAGAGGTTTTATTTTCTCCAGGTGCTTGTTGATCACCCATTGGTTCCTTTCCACATAATCCTAAGCAAATTAAGGAATGAATAAAAACAAGACATTTATGTAAAGCTAAAATGAATGCAGCAAGCTTACTTCAGAAGGAGTTAATGTGTAAGGTTCTTCAGTTTTCGGTTTTGAATAAGCTGATGAACTTTCTTTGTCATACTTCTCAAATGAAGGACCTTCTCCAAAAGTTGCTTTGAGATTCTGCCCAGCACCAAATGATATGTAAGTTAAGAATTATTTCTATGACACTAAAACATTGTATATATAATCTTCTGTCAAATGTTAGCATTTTGTGAATCATTAGAACGCATATCATATCCTGATTTTGATAGTGCTTGTTGATTCAACCCATAAGGAAGCATAATATTCTTACTTGGGCTCATTTTCTTAAACAATGGCAAATGTTGCTGGGGATGTGTTGCTTAATTCTGAATTCATGATTTGATTTGATTATTAGCTTCATCTAGTTTACAAACCTTGTTGAACAATTGGCTCCATGTTTCCTTATCTATTGCAAAGCATAGAGAAGTTTTTATTGCCATTCTTTATTTCTTTACTTGCGAAATTTATACTTCCTTCAATTTTATATATAGGTTACATCTTTAAAAAATTATCTCTTTTTATAAGTCATTTTGCATAATAAAAAGCTATAGGTTACTATTATTCTCTTTTAATTTTAGCCTTTTCAATTTTCTAGGGATAAGCGGTTGCTATGAGATAATTGTTTTAAAGATGATGCATTCATAATGTACCTACTTCTTCTTGGTTGGTGAGATAATTAAAAGTTACTTATGTATAGGATTGATCAGGAGTAACATATAGCCAAGTGGTGCATTAAAGGCTCCTACAAATTAAGCGCCTATACTATTTTATTGAATGAGTAGTTCAGTAAACATATAAGTGAAGGTCTTTGTTCTGGGATTCACTCTTAAATTATTTGAACTAAATGATGGATAGTCATTGCGGGCATATATAAGAAAGTAGGAACCGACCTAACGATTCATTTGCTACTGCTTTAGTACTCTCTAAACTTACAATCTGTTGGTATCTTAAATCTGTTTTAAGCTTACTGTTAGGGTCCACTTTGATCACCAAGTTATGCATTAGAGGCTCCCACCAACTCTTATCCATAAACAAAATCATTATTATTATAAGGCATTTCCACTTCCACATGACTATGTGTTCGGGGAAATATGTTATATGTATGTATCTGTATATATCAGTGGAAACATAAATTGAAGAATAATCCTTACCGTATCTGAAGTAGATGACGGAGTTGTTGAGAGTTTTTCTTCGACAATTCCACTTGTTGATGCAATGGTATCCTATGTAACTCGTAAAATATGAATGGGTTACTAAAAATGTTAAAATAATTAAGAAGCATATGGTATATTAATTTAAAGAGAACTCTTTATTGGTTCGAGTCCTTGTTAGAGGCACCAATGTACATACCTCTGTCAAATTGGCAAATTACTTTTTGTTTTGTCCCTTACATGCAATTTCTTTTGATACTTCCTCACTCTAAACATCAACAAAAATATAAAAAGAAGATAAGCTGAGTTTTATGGTGTTAATCACCATAATAAATCGAATTAGCACACAAAATATTAAAAAAAAAACACTTGATTTATTGGAACAAATGAATAAAACAGTGAGGTAAGAGAGAAATCAATTGTTGATTTCGTAAGTGTAGTTAGTTATAGGAAAAGTATGATATGCATACTTTTTCAAAATTTGGTGAACCATTATTCTGTTGGGGCATTGTTGAGTCTTTTTTCATGTCTTCTTCTAATGATTCCTCTTCTTCGATCTGAAAAATAATAGAAGATATATTAGTTTACAATCAACATCAACTTTGATTCTTACAAGGTATATGAGAGGCTCTTGCAACTCCTATATAACTAAAAACAATATCATTACTATTAAACCCTTTCCACTTCTGCATTGCTGCATAATTGAGATTGTTAATGAAAATGCAAGTGAAAGTATTTGTTGAGAAATGAGTTGTTAAGAAGTTTATGACATTGTTTGATTATCGTGAAGTTGTTGAGAATAACACAAACATTTGGTCAAAAATGGTTAAGAATAAATCTGCTAAGCCCAGCAATGTCAAACCTAAACATCTCAAGCCTAAATCGTCAGAACATACTAGAAGACCCTTATATTTTCATTAGCTATTGATATAATTGCTTGACACGTGTATTTCACGCTCTGCAATTATTGTTTTATTCCTTTTTCTCTATTAACTCAATAGATGGATTATGCTTGTGTACTATATTATGTGATCTTCTTCAATAAGCATGCCCGACAATCATGCTAAAATGTGTTTGGTCTCTCTCGCCAGAGTTGGTTCTGATTCCTCAGAACAGGGTATAAGAAAAAGTTGAGGTCATTATAAAGATTGTAGTCTTAGCACTAAACAGGAAAAATTGGGGGCTTCTGTTAAAATATTAGTAGCGAGGGAAACTTTTATTCATGTATTGGTCAATTTTATTTTTACTTAATCTTGGTATAAAAACTATCACTTCTCATCTCCCTGTTTTTTTTTTTTTCCCTTCCGATCTCTTAAGCTGATTAAGTTAACACATAATTGTTACAATTAATCAATTTAACTAATTTTTTTTAAACTTTGATTCCTAAAGATGCATCGTAGGCTCCTGCAAACTCTTGTATAAATTAAACAAAATAGTGAGTTGAAGTCATTATTAATAAAAAGAATAGTCAATATACAGATCCTTATAATTTTAACTAATTTTTAATTATGTTCATTTTTTTTTTTCTTGTTATCAAGTCCTTATACTTTCACTTGTTTTTATTTAGGTTTTGTAGTTTTTTTTTACCGTTTTATCAAGTTCTTATTGTTTCATTTGATATTCAACCATGCCCCTGAAATTTTTTATTCTTTATTCTATACGTTCTAATATATTCTTTGGTAATAATTTTATTTTAATTTTCTTTTAAACTTTTGAATTAAACATATATCCATATTCATTTTATAATAATATTACTTATTTATTATTATAACTATAAAATTTGAATTATAATAATAAACTTTCTAAAATTGTAACATAATTGAAACTAATTTACAATTTATTATTCGAATCAGTTAATAACTATTAATTATTTAATTATTTTCATAATTAAATAAAAATTAATTTAAATTTATTATTAATAATTTATTTTAATATTATTTATTTAATTAATTTACCTAAATTAATAAATCAAATTAAAAAAATACAAGGATCTAGTAAAATTATGTGAAATTATAAGCAGCCGATAAAAGGAGAAAAAACTATGAGGACCTAAATAAAATCAAGTATAAAATATAACGACCTGATTAAAAATTGTTTGAAATTATAAGGACATGCAAATTAATTATTCATTCACAAAATTGTAACCTTAACCCATAAAATAGGAAAAAGTGGTGGATGTTGTATGGAATTTCCGCCAAAATCAGTAGCGAGCGAAATTTTTATTCATGTATTGGTCAATTTCTGCCAAAATTTGTACTTATTGTTATTAACCGTTTCTCTATAATTTCGCAACAAAAGCATAATCCGTGTACCTCTGGCGATTTTGGTGAAATTATGGAGTCTCCTTCAATAACCTTGGATGCCTCTGCCCGCTCGGATTCCCGTTTATCCTGAACAATCACAAAACATATAAGAAAAGATGAAGTGAGTTGAACTCTAATCATTAAACTTTACGAATTAAATCAAGCTAAAATTTGGAATAAAGGAAGAATAATATGTAAGAGAGGATGTGTTGGCTTGGTAGCACACCGCTTGTTCTGTTATTGACTATTGTTAGGTCTCTCTCTAGAGTTGGCTCTAATTCCTTCATACAGAGTATAAAGAAAATAGTGAGTTGAAGTCATTAATAAAGATTGTAATCTTAGCCCACTGAATAGGAAAAATAGGTGATGTATGGAATTTATGCTAAAATATTAGCGGCGAGGGAAATTTTTATTCATGTATTGGTCAATTTTATTTTTAGTTAATCTTGGCGTAAAAATTATCATTTCTCATCTCCCTGTTGTTTTTCATCTCTTTAAGCTGATTAAGCCATTTTATGAAGTTTGATACTAACCTCCCAAACGCCAGGAAGCAATATAATCTGCGTAGTCATTGTAGTCTTCATTAGACAGTGTATGATCTAGTAATGCAACCACTGCCAAAATAAAACAACTACATTATTATGAAAACAAATTGTAGCAATTAGTAGTTGTAATGAATTAGCTCTGTAAATACTTACTTTCTTCGAAGGTACCATAATAAGCTGAAGCTAAAGAAATAGCAGGACATCGACGCACATGACGGATTTTAACAGTCTGAAAATTAATGCCTTGACAGATAGTATGAAGAGTTGGCAGGTTTACTAGTCTTATTGCAATTAGTTTTGGAAGCACATCCTCCAAGACCAGCTTCTGTCCCTCTCCCTGCTTCCATCCAAATACTTGCCCAAGCTGAGGGGCATCTTCTATATGCACACACAAGAGTTGTGGAAGCTTACCACATGACATAGGGAACAAGAATTTTAAACTTATGCAATGCGCCACTGTTATTCCGCGTAGCTCTGGGAAACATACTTGATGAGAGTCATAGGATTTTTGTGATTCTCTTCATCCTCCATAATGCTCACTAGCTCCTCGCACTCTGATACCCAACATTTTCAGTTTTTGCAGCCATCTTGAGGTAGATGCGCAGAAGATAAATTTCAAATGCTTGCATCCTTGGATTGTTAGCTCGGAAAGATTTTGAAAGCTCATGTAAATAATAGGTTCCACACCGATATCCTCCAACTTGGGCAATTCTTGCGTGTTGGAAAGTGGTTTACCTTTCTTCTCAAGAGGTAATGCCTGTGGGTATCATTAAGATATATTAGTATTAATGATTTTCTTAGTTGATCAATCATAAATTAACTGGAAAAAGAAGTCGGAAAGAGGTTTACCTTTCTTCTTGACAGATCTTCTTGTCTTTTATGCCCATCAACCAATAAGTCCATCAAAGTTTTCAAAGGAAGTTGTGGGCATTCATTCAACCTAATATCTTCTAGATATAGTTCCTTCACATAATAGTTTTTAGCACAAATGCCAACCATATTTGGTAAATCATCAAGGTCTAGCCTTTTCAGAGCTGGGAGATTAATATCAACCTGAACATTAAGATTCTCATCAGCACGGCATTTTCCAAAGACATGTGTCAACATTCCAGCCTTGGTGATCTCCAGATTCTAAATGCTTGAAGTCTTTTGAATAAAAAGCTGGGAATGTATTCCAAGTGGCTACAGCCATAGACATAAACCTTCCGTAAGTTTGGGAAAATAGAGTTAACATTCCCACGATCATGACCATGCTCCTCATCTGTTACTATGTGCTCCAGTGCATCGCAATTTCGAACTGCCAACCATTCCAGCAATTTCAATGATGAGGCAATGGATGGCGTAAAGAGTGACTTTAACTCAGAAAATCCATCTATCACTATCCCTCTCAAACTTCTACATGGGTATAATGGTGGCATGAAAAGACCATGAGCTCTGTTGACAACATATTTCACCTTTAATGCCTGCATTCCATACAAACATGTGAGGATTCTTCGTCTTTCATCAATTAAAAATGAAAGGTACAAGTTATGGTACAGGCTTAATGTTCAAACTTTTCTGATATTACAAAAAGATCTACTATATATGAACAAATTGGGGAAAATTAAAGAGAACAACCTACACAAAATAATATTTATTGAAGAGATATTAAATTTGTAATATTTATAAGGATCAAATATAAAACTGTAATTTCAAAAATAATAAACTATTCCTAACTAAATTCTTAAATTTTCTCTAACCACATCTCACATACGCTCCCTCCGTGTTTTAGGGATCAACTCCTATAATACATAAAAACAATTTTCGTATTTTAACAATATTGGATTAAAAGTAAAATTGTATCACTTTCAACATAAATCAACGAATCAGAAGAAAAAATGAGCTCCGTAAGTTGGTTTCATATGATTTTTGAGGGAGATATATGGTGGCATAAAAATAATGTAGAAATCAAATTGATCAAACATTACTCATAAAGTTTTTCATAGCTATAATTTTTATCTGCACACTATTTCTTATTTGTTATCAATTTTCATAATCTTTTTTGTTTGTTTTTTCTCGATCTTGATATGTTTGTATTAAAGTAAATGGTAATAAAAAAAACATTAAAGATAAAAAAATTCTATAAAATATCTCTAAAATTTCAAAATCTCAAATAAAAAATGACTACAAAAATATTGTCATTTACTTCTCCAATGTTATCAATTGCTATTAAAGTGTAGCAAACATGACCGATTTAAATTTTAAAATTCAAAGGTAATTCTTTGGGATTCTCCTTTTTAAAATTAAGGGAATGGAAATTTTAGGTAAAAATAAATATTAATAATGTTATTTAATTAATTATTTTCTATTTTCAAAAATTGAAATTGGTAAAAATATTTATAAAAGTTCTAATTCTATTTATTGAAATTAATTAAAATATATCTATTTAAATTTAAATATATATTAAAAAATATGGTAAAACGATTTATAAAAAATAAGTCAAGAAAGAGATATTTGGGGGGAAAAAGAGGGCTTTCAATTGCAACTTAAAAATTAACTATTGATAGCACAATTCATGTAGATGAATGATTTTACTTCATTGTGTGTTTAGATATATAAGATATTTTAGATAGATTAATATAAATGATTTTGACTGATTTTAATAAATTTCGTTTCAAATATTGATGAGAAAAGGATTATTAAAAATTTTAGTTTAAATTAAGGATTGTTAGGGACTTGGGATAATTTATTATATTTTAAATTTATATTTTAGTATTTGCTTCTTAATCAGATCTTTTTTAGTAAATATTACTTTTTTTGGGTCCTTCCCCCAATTTTCCCAACAAAATTAAGTTCTTCTACAATCAGTAATTTATAAACAGACAAATTTTCGGGTGGGTAGCGTACAGAGGAAGACCCAAAGCAGTGTAAATATAATGTGCCAAAAAAAAAACGTGCAAGTAATTTGCAGCATATATTTGAGCGAATTTTTTGGTTTTTGCCAACTGTGCCTAGTGTCTCAATTAGATGGAAAAAAAGAGAAATGCAAAATTAATTTTGTTACTTTAAGACAAATTGATATTCTCATCATATATACAAGAAGAAGTTTAGCAAAGCATATTTGGGTGATTCATACATTATTACAATAAAGATTTAAACAAAATAGAGTAACAGATATTACCTGATTATGGTTTGATTGAGTGTCCATGGGAGCAGAAGTGTGACGTATAGTTGAGGCTTTTGATTTTGCCCAAAAACAACATAGATGACCCCTTGATAGACTGCTACTGCTGCCGTCTACTTTTGCACTTGGAGATGACTTTTGAACTTCATCAGAACAAGGCCGTGGGAGATAACATTCTGCATATATGTTGATGAAATTCGGTACCTCATAAATTGTCAATTCTTCTAGCAACTGGAGGATGGCTTCTTTCCCCATTTGGTGCAAATCTCTATGCTTTGGATATTGCCCAAATACGTATTTTAGTTTCTCACAACCTTCAATCTTCATACTTTCTAGTAGTGGAAGGTCTTCACAAAAACATATTGGCAATATAAATTCTAATTCAGCACAGGAGTTGATCGTGAGATATTTCAATTTTGCAACATTGAGTCATGACTCTTTTGATTAGGATCCTGATCATCCATAGTCTCTGCTACTATGTATTTCAACTTCGAACATTCTGTAATATCCAGTTTTTCCAACTGCTTTAGACTCTGTGCTGTGGATGCATGAAAAAGGCATGTCATTGAACATTCATATAAATATATGGACTTAAGATTACACAGCTCTAACTTGCCATCAAATAACGTGCCTTCCAATTTTTCACATCCAGATAAATGCAGCTCCTTTAGTTGCTTCAAAAAGTCAACAGGATAAGGCCCATGGCATAGTTCTCTCACATCCACAGACTCAAGCTTCAGTTCAACCAACTTGGAGAAGATAGCCACACACAGTCGGAGATTCTCGGTATGGATTAGGCACTTTATCTCATTCATAGAACAAAGAGAGCCTAGTTAATTGATCTTTCATGTTGTCATCTTCCACAGATAAATGTCAGGAACAATATTTGTCCATCCTCTGTTGTAGTAATCTCCTCCTAAAATCAAAACTTCTGCTCTTGCCACCAGGAGTTTAAATATTTCGTTGGAGAAGTCCACTCTTAAGTCCGATGAATCAAAATATCTAGATATTAAAAATCCACTTTATAATCACTAAAATAAACCGGAACCCGCTATGTGATACCTTTGCAATCTAGGAAGTGTTGTAATTTGCCCGTCATAATCATCCACAAGATTTGAATCGTAATACAGCTCCTCTAATTGACGCAACTTCCAATCACTTCAAAAGGATTATTTCTTCCAGTAAAAGAACAGTTCACCATCTCCAACAATCTCAATTTTTGAAGTTCTTTAATTTTTTTGGCAATTCAATAATGAACAATTGTTCAATTCAAGGCTCTCAAGGTTTTTTAGATTTGCCAAAATAGATATATCTCCTAATGACTTAAAATTCTTTATGGCCAAAGTTCGAACATTTGTCAATGACAAAGGTGATTGAAATAAGGAAGCAGCTGAAATTTCCAAATCTGACGAACTCCTTAAAGCCAAAATTTTAAGGTTCTCCATCCCTTCAAAGGAGGCATCGGGAACTTTGACTTGAAGAAATTGCATCATTTATCCAAAGTAAAAGAACCTCAAGTTTTTACCATCAAAATGATTCGGAAAGTCAACTATGTTCCAAGATGAATATTGGATGTTTTCTATTAAAGTTGAGTTAGAATTCATGCCCGCTTGAACTTGTTTGTTTCCAATCCATAGAGCTACCTCCCGAACCAAGTCGTGCATTTTGACACATTCATTCTCAACCTTTAATAACAAACAGGAATCTATGAGCTCACTTTTAATTGGAGTAAAACGACTCCTTGCAACAGAGTATGTGTTAGGTTCTCCACAAAGGCCAACACCTATAGCAATCCTAGTTAAAAATTCTATAGGTATTTCATAATCTTCTGGAAAGAGAGAGCACAAGAGGAAGAGTTTTTGAGCCTTTTCATTCCTGAGATTATCATAGCTTAATCTCAAAGAGTTATAAGGCTGTTTTAAATCTTCTGGAACATCGTGAATTCCCTCATGATTCTGCAATCTTTTCAAACCATCCTGCCATTCTGATAAAGGCCTAGACTTTAGTGCACTTGCCACTGCTACAATTGCAACTGGTAAACTTCCACACTCCTTCACAATGCCTAAAGCCACATCCTTAAAACCATTGGAAGGACCATCTATGCTCCTGCCAGCATAAGATAGGAAAAGATTAACTGCATCCTTTCATTTAAGACCTAAGTTCAATAATCTCATGGCAACCCATATCTCTACAAACTCTCCAATCACGTGTGGTTAGCAAAACAGCACAATGACCCTTGCCATGGCGGCCAGAGGAATCCCTATATCTCGCGGTGTAAGCTTTTCCCACATGTCATCTAGTATTATAAGTACCTTTTCTCCACCTTCTACTATTCTTTTCCACAATTCTTGTGCTTGCTCAGATTCATCCATTCCCTCTGTTAAAGGAACCTAAGTGTTTTGCAATGTTGCCCGAATATTTTTCAAGCTTGCATCCTTTGAGACAACACTGAAGATGACTTTGTCAAACAACTTTGATTCCACATCTTTACCTACTTCTATTGCCATCGTGGTTTTCCCTGTTCCACCTAGCCCATACAATCCAATCATAAACTTGTTGTCATCTTTCAATGCCTCCTTCAGCTTCTCAGAGATCAACTTTCTATCCTCAAAAGTCATAAAATTGAAGAAGAATAGAACTCGATGCCTGGAAGCCCAGTCGAACGAGCAACACGAGCGAAGTTACTCTGTTCCATCAGTTGTTTAATCCTTTGCGTCTTGCCTTCCAGCTCCTTGCCTCGCTTGTACTGCCAAAAGCAGTTAGTGACCAAACCAAAACATTTCTTCTTTACTTTTGTGTCTTCTCCTATGAGACCCTTGGCTCTTTCTAACCACAGTTCAACTTCATCTTCAACCTCATTCTCATTTCGGTGCTTGGCATCTTCAATATCTTTAAGCACTGTGTTTCTTCTTGCACTCAAACTTGTCTTCTCCTCTTCGAAGTCGTCAACGTAGGTCTTGTAACAACACAAGTATTTGAGTTCCTTCATTGCTTTATCTACCAATGATTCCGCGACATGGGTAGCCACGCCCTCTCCAATTGCCGCCATCTAACATGCAGAATAAATTACAAAAAGGGACTACTGGCCACTCTGCTATATATGTTTCAACTGCACCTACCATGTTCTAGGATTTCATTATTAGCGATGCGTGGTGTGTTTTACAATATGATGGGTTGTCTTTTAATTTCTTGGGAAAATCTACATCAAACGGAATATATGAATGTTTGCAAACTTTAGTCAGCTTAACGAGCCTATGAGAATGTTCTTAGAGTAGTGTTTTCTTGTTCATTTTTTTCCCTTTTCGTTCTGTTTGTTTTAATATTTCTTTTGTTTGTATGACTTCCCTAGCTGGAATTTCATAACTAAAGGAAAAATTATAAGACACTTACTTACAAGTTTGGTGAATTTGCTAAAATATTGTCAAATTCTTTGAGACTAATATGTTATAATTAACTTCATTAGTAAAATTTCATATTTGCCCTTTGCTTTTGACCAAGTTGATTTGCGTTTACTCCTATTGACCATTTAAAAAATATTTTTTAGAAATATTTTGTTGAAATATTAAATTTATTATTTACATATCAAACATTGTAGATTTATAACTAAATCTGAACTGCTTAACTTTAGAAGTAAATCTCAGGGAAAAAAAATTAATACTTTAATGTTTATATGTCAATATCTTATACTTACTAGTTAAACTTGTAAGTTCACAAGTGAATTTGCCTGATTCTTGTATTAGTTTTTCAAAATTTAGAAATCACCTTACAAATCACCAACTTATTAAATTGACAAGTCATCTTTTTAAATTTATAAGACAAAAACTCAAAATATATAACTTAATAAGGTAAAGAATGCTTAGGGCTTGTAAATTTAGGAAAATAATTTGTAAAATTTAAGAAATTGAGTTATGAATCTGTTTATAAAATTTGAAGAACCAATACAATACTACTGTAAATTAACTTATAAACATGTGAAGTTGACATGTAAATCTGAGAAATCGAATTCTAAATATTAAAGTATTAATTTTTGTTAGAGATTTACTTGTAAATGAAGTATTTTGACTAGTAAAAGTATTAGTATTTTAAAAAGTTGACTTTTAAATGTGAAAAGTTTGGTTAGTAAATCTCAAAGATTGATTTATAAATCTCAAACATACTATCTTCGGTTTTAATATAAAAGTTAATTGAGTAATTTGAGTATATTAGGAAAATTAGTTAAAATGGTGGTATGTTTGAATTGTAAATGTTAAAAAGTTCATATGTTAATAAAAATATTTTTATAAAAAATAATTGTTGTCTATGCTTGGTCAGCGCTTGTCACTGTGAGTCAACGGCTGTGGGTTTGAAAGTATTTCTTTCATTTTATTTTGCTGTAAAGTATGGAATTAACAAATCATAACTCGAAGTAAATAATTTTTCACGTGTTTCAAAGGTATTCAAATTTGATTTTCTTTTCAATTGTTTTCACTGGGTTTTTCTTTTCTTGCCAGCTTATCGCTAGCTGTAACCCATCATTATGATGAGATTACACCATCCTAATTAGATTTAGATGGTTTAAATTTAACTTTTTTAAAAATTTTAATTTTTAAATATTTTTTTTATTTTGAATTGGCTCGACCCTACATGCTTAACACCAACTATGCTTTTCTAAAGTGCTTAATAAATTTTTGCAAAAAATAAATTTTTATTTAGAGATAATCACGTTCAAAACACTGAACACGAAAAGCATAGAGAGATGTAATATTATGAAGAATATAACAAAGACTAACTTATATTTTCAGTCATTTGATTTTATATAAGATTTTAATTTAATTATCTTAACTTTGAAAAGTATATTTTGGTCCTTTAATCCTAAAATGGTTAACAAAAAAATAATGATATTAAAATTTCAAATGTTGATAAAACATAATCAAATGATAACACTAATTCTGATTCTAATTATAAGACATCGTTTTCATTTAATTTAAATAAAACATCAATATTTAAAAATAAAACATATATGTATGTTGGTAAATTTTTTTCAATTGTGACTTTTACAGATTTACTTAAAAAACTGATAAAAAAAAAACTAAAAGCATTTAAGGACTTCTTTGCTTTCATATTTTGGGGGAAAAAAATTTGTTGAAAAAAAAAAAAATTGTTTGGCAATTTTTTTTAGTTGGCTATTTTTTAGAAAAAAACAGTAATGTGTTTTTAAAACCTAAAAGACCAGAACAATGTTTAGATTTTTTTTTGTTTTTTATTTTTTATCCTTCGTTTTGAAAAATTGGAAAAACCTTTTGCTCTTCTTATCCATTGCCAAATATGATTTTTTAATATATTTTTGGTTTCAAATATTATTTTCTTAAAATGATTATATAAAATATTTTTTTATTATTTTCAAAACTTGTTTTAAAAAACAATTTTATAAAATTATTCTGAACATAAGAAAACAAAAAAAAAGAAAAAAGAAACAAACCACCCCGAAGTAATTCTTGTTTTCACAGGGACACAAATTAACAAGAAACTTTCTCAATATAGGAAGCTAAACTACATCAATATCAACATTCATATGAGATACAGAAAATATAAAGAGTCGCATTCTTCATAAATGGTTTAAAAAACAAAAAGCACAGCTAATTTTGCACTCCATGTAAAAATACATAAGTCACACTAATTTATAATTTAAGAAGGCTGTAAGAATTTCTATGAATAAATGAAATTTACCATTAAAAGTATGGACACATAAACTAACCTGGAAGCAGGAATTGAAGTCTTCAGGTATGCTTCGACTGACCAACCAGCAAGATCTGAAAAATAAAAGCATGCAGAAAGTTCAAGAGACTATATATATACATATATATACACATAAATAAATATATATATATTTCAGATGATGCAAACTTAATTCAGAAATATCATGGGGTACATATCTTACCTTTCACAGATTTCTATGCGCTTAAGCTACAATAATCCCTTTGATATGAAACCTGTTTTTTGGGTTTTGCCTGTCTTGGTTTTTTTTTTTTTTTTTTTTTTTTAAGGAAAGGAACTATGAGAACAACGGTGGAGAGAAAAATCAAATGAGCAATTTATATATAAAGAGAAAAACTTGCAAAGTACTAGGAAGAAAAAAGATTGGAAACAATTTTTTTTTTTGTTTTCTCTGAACGAGAAGGAGATCGAAGAACAATGATAACAACAATCAACAAAGATGAGAGTAGAAACAATAATCAATAGAGAGGCAAATTTTTTTTGGTTTTTAACAAAAGAAGAAAAACAACAAAAGCTCTTTTAACAGACAAAGAAATGAGAATTCAACGAAGAATTATATGGGTACGGAGACACAAGAAGAAAATAAAAGGCACAAACTGGTTTCGACGAAGAAGAAGAATTTTTCTTTTCTTTCTTTCTTTGTTTTTTTTTTTTTTTTTGTTTTGAATTAAAAGAACAACAAAACAACACTATCAATTAACAGACAGAAAAATGAAAGGAAAAAAAACCAGTGATTGGAGGGCTAGAAGGGCAATGAGAAAGAAAACAATGAACGAACAGAAAATTCAAAGAAATTAAGATCGGAGGCCCAAGAAGGATTCAAAGACCAGTGACACGCACAAAGATTGGTTTAGCAATAGCGGAGATTGTAGTGATCGGAAATGAGTTTGGTTGTCTTTGAAATTTAAGTTGTGGCATAAAGCTAAAGCTATGACTCTTCAACTTCGTAGTATATATATATTTGCGTGTAGATCAATTAATGGAATCTATGGATAACTTAACATATGGTTTAATAATAGATGCTACACTTCTCAAAAATTGAAGAAAGGTATATATATCATACTTCTACCACACCATTTTACTTTCTCTGCAGAATATAACTTGATGCCTTTAACTTTGCTTTCAGCATAACTTCATTGGAGTAAATGATGTTTTAGTACTTTTCTAATTTTCATGGATTTCGAATTGGGTCCTATAATTATTACCTATTTTTTTGGTTTATTCTTGAATCAATCCTCATACTTTGCTCAATTTACCATATATTTTTAAATCTAAATTTCGGAAATGGAACCATATATTTTGGAAAAAAAATTTTAAAATCCAAATTTTGAAAATGCAACCATATATTTTTCTCTCACTTAAATACTTCATATAATTCTCCCCAAAAAGAGGATTTGCCTTTAAATCTTTGAGATATAAAAATCTATTTACATTAAACTAAAATGCTGTGTCTTGTCCTCCGATTCATACATATGAATGCTGGGTTGCTTTTGCTGAGATCATTGTTTGTATTCTGCACCAAAATTCACTTTGTCATCCGTGTTTTTCTGTTACTTCATCCAAGGAGATAGACGACCAAATTCACTCTATATTATATTGAAGAAATCAAGATACTGGAAGTCCTTCTATGCTTAAGTTGCTGACTCCGCCGGGCTCACTAACAACAAGTGTTTTCCTTTTGTCTTATAACATTTTTTTTATTTTTGAAAGTTGCAAGCAAACTGAGTGGCCACCACCAACGACCGCTCTTTTTCTGCAAAAACAGAGCACTCCACGCAGGTATAGTCTTTTCAATTGTTGCATGGAGCACAAGCATCAATAATCATCAGTATGAAGAAAACCATTCTCTCTTTCTTTTTCTGTTTTCATAATCTCAAATCCACCCCACCCCCACCTCTCCTACTTAATTTCGGTTTTCATAATCTTCAAGCTCTGTTTTTTTCCCTGTTTTTTTTTTTCTGATAAGGGCAACCTCTGTTTTTTTTTTTCCTTTTCTTTTTCCACCAACTTAGTGCTCCTCGTTGCTCCACACAATGCCTCAAAACTCAGACCTAATCGCACTATCAGCTTCATTTCTCAATGGATTAACCACAAAATAAAAAAACAAAGAAAGAATACACCATTTTTTAACATGGAAAACTCCCTCAACGTGAGAGATAAAAAGCACGGGACCCAGTCCAGAAAAATTCCACTATGATCCAGTCAAATATACGAGAATTGGTCTTCAACAAGTACTAACCTCACGACCTATTCTTTTTTTCCTTTGTTCTTCAACACACAGTGAAGATCACCACAATGATACAACCCAACTAATAAATCTGACTACACTAATCTAAATACTTTATTAAGTCTTTGGGAAATTCAAATGACAATACTTAACGGTCAAAGCTTTTGCTTGAGATGAACTCCAAGCAGCGTTGTGGCTTTCTTCAAATTGGATTGACAAGAAGACCACATAGCGTCCATATCTTGTACTCCTCCGGTACTTAACATAGGACCTAATTCTTGAGTTAGTTTTAGTCCTAAATATAAGACCCGTTTATTATATTTATTAATTTTCTCTAAATTACCCCTATAGATACTCTCTCAACCATAATCAAGTAAAAGAGGGAGATAAGGTATTAAGAAAGATGATTGTGGTGTTTTAGGAAAAATGTGTCATATTTTTTATAATTAACTAACTTACCTAACTTCCTTAATCTAATCAAATTAGTTAAATGGGTCTTATATTAAGGATCGGAGGAGTAGTCGTTGCTTTGCTTTTATCTGGTTTTCCACTATCTGAGACCTCTCTTTCTGCATTGCCAGAAACTCCATTGTGAACCCTATGGTGTCAGAAATAACAGTTTGGCCTCACACTCTTTAATCTCTTTTTCTTTGCCACGCACTCCAGCTTCTAACTTAGAGAGCTGCTTCTTCAACTCAGCTTCCTTTAATTAAGCCTCAGTCACAGAATTCTTAGCCTCTGCAATAGAATTCTTGGTGTTGTCAGTGTCAGATAAAGGAGTTTTGGTTACTTTCTCTCGTTCTGAGCATTGTTCAACCATGAGCAAGCTTGGCGAATCCGTCAATGGTGGCACAGGCTTGGTCGAATGAAGAAAGAATAGTTTGGATTTCTTGTTGCACAGAATCAATTGTGACATAAGAGGAGGGTCCATCTTCAGAACAACGAAAGGACAAGATATTGAGAGCATTCTCAAGGCGAAGTCTGCTTTCTTCAGAGCTAGCTCTTTCATTCAGACTAATCTTCAATAAGACTTGTAACTTCTCCAAGTGCTTCTTGATCACTCTTTAAAACATAACTCCTAAGGAATAAATAAGCGACAAGTGATATGTTTAAAGCAAAAACAAATGAAACACACAAAGATTGGTTTTGCAATAGCGAAGATTGTAGTGATCGGAAATGGGTTTGGTTGTCTTCGAAATTGAAGTTGTAACAGAAAGCTAAAACTATGACTCTTCAACTTCATTGTGTGTGTGTATTTGTGTGTAGATCAATTAATCGAATCTGCAGATAACTTAACATATGGTTTAATAATGGAGGCCACACTTTTCAAAAACTGAAGAAAGGTATATATATATCATACTTCTACCTCACCATTTTACTTTTTCTGCGGAATATAACTTTATGCATCTAACTTTGCTTTCAGCATAATTTCATTGGAATAAATGATATTTTAGAACTCTTCTAATTTTCATGGATTTCGAATTAGATCCTATGATTATTACCTTCTTTTTTTTTGGCTTATTCTTGAATCAATCCTCATACTTTGCACAATTTACGATATATTTCTAAATCTAAATTTTGGAAATGGAACCATATATTTTGGAAAAACAATTTTAAAATCTAAATTTTGAAAATGGAACCATATATTTTTCTCTCACTTAAATACTTTATATAATTCTCGCCAAAAAGAGGATTTACCTTTAAATCTTTGAGACATAAAAATCTATTTACATTAAATAAAAATGCTCTGTCTTGTCCTCCGATTCATACACATGAATGCTGGGTTGCTTTTGCTGTGATCGTTGTTTGCATTCTGCACCATAATTCACCTTGTCATACGTGTTTTTCTGTTACTTCATCAAAGGAGATAGTGACCAAGTTCACTCTATGACTTTTGTTTAGCAATTGTGTAACTTGAGTTTACGCAAGGCAATTAAGTTTGTAGACTCCTTTATATACACACACATATACGAAACATTTTCGGAAATATTATCAACTTATTCTGAAACAATATTCCATCAAGTGTTTTCCTAGGATTGTGCTTGGAAATAATCTGCACAAGCATCAAGTGTTTTCCTAGGATTGTGCTTGGAAATAATTTGCACAAGCACAAAATAAAGGAAAAATTAGAAGGAATAAGAACGCGCAGAAAATAAGATTTATTGAGAAAGATCTCAAAAATGATTATCATTTAAAAGGATTAAGATATCAAAATATAAATATTATAATACTATCTTTGGTTTTTTATATAAGAGCTAGATAATTAATTTGAAGTATTAAGCAAATTAGTTATTTGTAATAAATGTGTATTGACTTTCTTAAATTACGCTCTTTATTCATGTTCTTTAGAATTACCCCTTGGTAATGGAAACCTCTTACCATCAATAAGAATACTTTGGGTGAAAAATTATAAATTTGGGAGATGAAGTGAATCAAGATATTACCTCTAGTCTTTAATATAAGAGCTAATTTGACTTTTATTTTGGTTCTGTATATATGATCTGAATCTATTTGTTTCTCATATTTATCCATTTTTTTTCCAAAGTAGTTCTTGTAGTAATAGTAGTTCTAGCTAATATACTTGATTAACAAGGATAGTTTAAAAAAACAATACATGTTTATTATAAATAACTAATTGGTTTAATCTATTCAAATTTTTTAACTAACTGTTATATTAATGAGTAGAGGTAGTATTATATTGATGATTAAATCTAATCCCCAACTTTGTCTGGAGAATAACTTGATGCATTTAACTTTGCTTTCAGCATTTCATTGGAATAAATGATGTTTTAGTTCTTATAATTTTCATGGATTTCGAAATAGGTCCTATGATTATTGCCTAATTGTTTACTTATTTATTTGAGTCAATCCTTGTACTCTGCACAATTTAACAAGTCCGTGAAAGGATTGGTGATTTTCCTGGCACAAAAGAGGGCTATTGCCTGATATTAAAGAAAATTAAAACTGGGGGCACTTAGGGTCTTTTTGGTATGAGGGGAAATTAAGAGGAGGGGAGGAGAGAAAAATTTTTAATAAACTCGATTTAAAGAATTAAAAAGTGGAGGTAAAAGTTTTAATTAATTTTTATTTTTGTTTTATATTACTTCTTCTCTTTATCAAAATTTTAAAACCTCACTTCTCTAATTTTTTTAATAGAGCTCATTAAAATTTTTCTTCCCCTCTGCTCTCCACTATTTTCCTCGTACCAAACAGTATCTTAATCCCATACATTCTTCATTACTATTAATAAAAAGTCCATTTTCGTCTTCTATATTTGTCTGAAATTGAAAACAAAGAAAAAAAGAAATGACTTGAACATTGTCTAAAAGAAATGGTTTGCTTAAACCATCTTTTGCTAAGACTTCAGCCAAAACATCAACCACATAGTTCTGTTCTCTTGAGGTGTGTTTCATTTCCAAGTGCCTCTAGTATAAAAAAAGCGATTATTTAGAAAGAGGAAATAGTTTAAAATATATGGCCGTTGGCATTTTGTAAATATTGTTTCACTTTTTTTAATTGTTGGTATAGAAAACCAGTATGAAAAACTCTTATTTTAGAATACTCCTCCGGTCCTTAATATAGGATCCAATTGTTGAGTTGGTTTTGATTCTAAATATAAGGCTCATTTCTCATATTATCAATGTTCTCTAAATTACCCTTATGGATACTCCCTCAACCATAATCAAATAGAAGAGGGAGATGGGGTATTAAGAAAGATGATTATGGTGTTTTAGGAAAGATATGTCACTTTTCTTATAATTAATCAACTTACCTAACTTCCATAATCTAATTAAATTAGTTAAATAGATCTTATATTAAGGATCGGAGGAGTAGTTATTTATGCATCCGGTCTAGAAACCTTCGCCCTAACCTCTTATGGCGTTACGTGCATTTACCCGACAACGTTTGTCTCTCTACGATGCTCTCACTTAATGGTCTTCTCTCAATTTCGCGAAACCTCGCTTGCCTGCACTCATTCATTTCACTAGATTTGTGCCTCTCATTCTTTAAGTTCTCACCCTCATTCTTCGCTACTCTCTACTTTTGTTTGAATGATGTACATGTAATTGGCTGTCATATGCTTTGGATTATTATTTTTTGTGATCCAAAATACCTTTGAGTGGTAAAGTTAGTAGGGTTTTGTTTGTAGTCACTAAACTTCCATTACTAACACCTCGTGTTCACCTCATAGCTTTGGTTTCGTGATGATTGGTGTTTGATATTTGGAACTAACAGTGTAATAAAACTACAAAAAAAAATAGCTCATTACCCATGGAATTAGTGATAAAAAATTATTTTGTCAATAATTTATGATGGATTACCGACAAAAATTTTATCATTAACTTTAGCGACAGAATTTTTTCTGTCACCAATATTAGCAACGGAATAAAATTTTGTCACTAAATCCCAACGCTAACCCATTAAAAAATCCGTTGGTAAATATTTAGCAACAGAATTAGTGATAGATTTTTTTTTCATCACAAATTTTGATTATATAATTTTAGCGACAAAAAAATTTCATCGCTAACTTTCATCACTAATTTTAAATTTTATTATTTTAAATTATAATCTTGCAACAATTTATATAATAACATAATTAAGAATATGATGGTTTAAATATATTTTTAATTGTAAAATAAATTGATATATCTATGGAGCCAATGTTAATAAAGATGTTATTATCATTTATCTCATCCTTAGATACATACTGAGAATAGGAAGACAATTTCCTAAAAAAACTTGTTTATATTTCATTAAAATCAATTCCTCTTAATTATTAATAATAATTAAACAAATATGATAAGAATATTAATAACTTTCTTATGCAAATTGATATAAGAAATAAATAATTCTATTATATGTACAATATATTAAAAGATGTAATCAATGATAAAAATTCAAAATCAAAAAATGAATTTATACAACATCTCAATTTATGATTATAAATCAAACTAATGTCGAAGTGAATTTTGAATTTGAATCAATCAACAATAAAATTTTATCATGATATAATTAATACCCATGATATAAATTGATTTTAGTCCTTAACGCAAAAACAAATGATATATAGAAAGAATTGTAAGAAGATAAATTATGTAGGATACTTATATAAGTAGGAGAATATTGTTTATCCTAATCTATTCAAATCATTTAATTTTTTATGTAGAATAATCCATTAGATTTTATTACGGTAGCTATTTTTTGAATAACAACATTTTTTTTTGCTAGTTATAAATGGTTTTCACCAAATATATAAAACACATATAGATAACATAATATAATGTAACATAATATTTATAATTAAATTACCTGTCTTATCAATTTTAATTAAAAAATTAAATTTAAAAAATATATTCATGAAAAAATTATTTATGATTTAAAATTCAAAATTATGCACATTGGAAATTAATATTATATTAAGAAAAAAGATATTATAAAACAAATAATAAAAAGAGTATTTAAAAACTATTTTGTCACAAAAATAGTCATGATAAAAATAATCATATAATTTATTTTTAGTTTTTAATAATATATGTATGTATATTTGTTCGTGTAAAAGAACATTATATATATTTATTTAATTTTGCATAATAAGTTAGCAAATTTATTGTTGCTTAATTAGTAAAGCGTCGCACCGGTAGACGAGGTTCTTGGTTCAAGCCATGGAGGAGTTACTTTGAGCAAAAACTATATGGTAGCGACATGTAACAATATAAGGTGACATGCGAGGTGGCAACACATGGTTAGACAGAGATGAGGTGACAGTGACATATGGAGGTAGCCAGCGGCCATCAGCGGTGATGAGGTGGCAGCTGTTGGAGGCGTCACGTGACATTTTAATTTTTTTAAAAAAATTAAGATTAGCGTCAAAAAATTTCTGTCGCTAAATTTCATTGCTAATCATATGTTTTTTGTGGTGTAAGTTAGTGCATTAATAGTGCCCTTTCTCTTTTCTTTGTTTTTTTTTTTTGGCAAATTCTTCTGAAGCCACACTCACATCATCAAATGCTCCACCAATTTTGTTCTTCCAAGTTTATTTTGTTGGTTACTTTTTCCCACTTTGAGAGGACTCAAAAATTTATGGCCGTTGGATGTATCTAATAATTGTAATTAAACTTCCAACAGCTGGGTGCTGCTGGCTTCTAGTTCCATTCACGACCGTTGTTAAAGTTGAAGTTAATAACAACTCTTAGGTTGGGGACTGGGGTAGGTTCACTAATCTTGTGCAGTCCGATCCTTCCAGCACTAAAATGGACCATGCATGCCTCTGCTATACCACGCTACTTGCTTTTTGAATGGCAAGGAGGAAAATTCTCATGAAGTGAAGCTAAGATAATAATAAAGTTGATTTTGAATTTACGTTTCATATGTGGTTGATTTGAGGAGGTCGTGGTTGCGAACTAAACCAAACTAAAGGTTGAGACTAAGATTATCTAATAAATTGGGATATTATTCTTGAGTTGAGAATTAAGAATGCTAAATTGGATGATGAAAAAATGCATTGCGGTCTTAGAAGGAAAAATTTGTGTAGTTGAATGAAGTCAATGAACAACTTTTGATTGTAGTATAATTTTACATTCAAATAAGTGAATGAAGGATAATTGATTAAAAAAAAAAAAAAACCTCTTCCCTCCACTGAGAGCAAAATTCTCTCCTCCCGTGAGAGCATAAACCGCCCCATAGTGAGCGTTTTCCATCGGCGTCCTCTCCTCGGTGGTGGCCGGGGGAGAGTGAGTCTGGTGTGGGTGAGTTGGTGTTATCTTGGTTCTTATCGTGTGTTGGCAGCGGCATGTCTAAATTTGAAGCGAATGGGGAAATCTGATGTTATCTTGGTTAGGGACTTGAAGAAGGAAGATCGGGAGGTTGTGCGATTAAGAGCCTCAGAAAAATGGCAACGACAGAAGCGGAATGGTCGACGAAAGGATTTGGATCTATGAGAACTAATTCAACAATGGTAAAATATGATATTTACTTGGTGCAAAAGGAGTAGTAACATTAAGTCGATTGGAAATCAGAGAGCCTTGTGGAGCAACAGAGGACTAGAAATTAAATCAGCTGAAAGCTAGAAATCTCGCTTTCCATGGCATTGTTTCATACACCTTCTAAGACTTGTGGGTGTTGGATTGATGTTTCTCACATCTACGCCAATTTCACAGCAACTTGCTATAAATCTGTTCACATGGATTCATTTGGTTTGGCTTTGTGAGGTAAAATGTTGTAATACTCAATCTTCTAATAGCTTCTCTGTGAAATCCATGTTATGGCATGGTCTGATCGCTTTTTTCTAGAAGATGTGTTGTAATGGTTAGTTTGATTTTTGCTTCCTGGTGGACATGGATTATGAGGAGATTATGTGAAACTAGAGCCATGATTTTTGATACTGATGATTGGTGCTGGAATACCTCTAATAATATTTCATTTGTCCACTTTGCATTAGTCTTTGGTATCACAGTGAGTTTTTGGAAGTTTAGTGGTAATTTAAGTTTCACAATGGCAATCAAAAGTTCTATTTCGAAGATCAAGGATGATACTCGTTGGGTGCTGCCTGGTTGTTTTTGGTGTGTGTTTGATCTGAAGGGTGTAGTTTCCTTAGATGTTGAGTTTGATGGTTCTGGAATAAGGGCAAGAACTGAGTCTGGTCTGGCTTTGAAGACTAGTTACTGGTTGACTGGAAGTTTAGAGGATAAAAAGCTTCTCGTTATGTATCTTATATACGCTCAGTTAGACCATGGTTGGTGGAGTTTCTTCTTGAGAACATTTTCCTTCTAGAAGATGTTACTCATTGTTGCAACTTAGCTTCTTTGAATGAGCTAAAGAGTTCCTTAATGGGTTTGTGGCCTTTATGGTTGGGTTTTATACCCCCAATCCAATTTTTGTTTTCCTTGTTTGTTTGTGGCTCCTCTAGATGGATTGTTGGTTAGTGCTCTTCTTCTCTGCTCTCTGGATTTGTTAATAGTTTTGATGACTGATTTAGAGACAAAAGGGTTGTGTGCTCTTGGATGGATTTCTTCACCACGTCCCTCATATTTTCAAATATCAGTTGCTGCTGCCTTGGAAGTGATCCAGAACTTTGTTTGCTTTTGGTTGCTTTTGTTTTTCCAGTTTGTGTTTCTTTGTAGTTTTCTGTTTTTTTTGTTGTTTATTGGTTTTGGACTTTTGGGTTGTACTAGTTATAGTTTTTATAATATTTTTCTTTTCTGACAAAAAAAAGGTGAATGATAGATCCATATATATATATATATATGTCTATGTATAGATGCAACCTATTTATCTAATATCTGTCAATCTAATATATTTATGAAATCTGGTAACAACCCGCTAATGCTTAAATGGATCGGATTGCAGTTCCACACTTTATTTGTTATGTAAATTTATTTTAGTTTCATGCGTCCTTTATTGATTTTATAAAAGAAATGTTATATTTTTAAAAATACATAGAAATTCATATTCTAATTGTTTAATGAGAAGTGGTGAAGAATACAAATAGAATAACATATCTTAATTGAATCAAATATGTAATCCACCTTATAAAGACATTTCACTTATTTCAAATCTAATCATATATAGTTATAGAAGCACAGGGAGAAGATTCTAGTTGTAAATGATATTTTAATTGATTTTAAAGACCGGCTCTAATTAAGTTTATAGGCTTATATATACACTTAATATAGTTAATATAGTAGCTTGTAAAATCGATTATATATTCTTTACTCGCATGTGTGGATTTGTGTGTGTTATAATGTATTTTATCCGTCAACCACTCGCTCATTCGACAAAATTCTATAATCAAAACATGTACATTTGGCTCCATAAATTTCTTCTTATAAGATGTGTCAGTTCTACATCTTTCATCATCCAATTTAACATTCTTAACTCCCAACTCAGATTAACATAGTTAACAAGTCATGTAAGGTATTAACAAATTGGTGATGCAATTAGCTAGCAACATATTTTTTAGGAAATTGTGAAAGTGAGTTTTTTTTTGCAACTTCAATAACACAGTTAACAGTTCTTAGTGATAATATTAACAACTCTAATAATATCATTCACTATGTGATCTAAAAGAGATTTTGACTGAGAGATTTTATAAGTGCCTAATGAGTTAGGAATTTTTCAACTTTTGTAATATGGTTAACAAGTCAGGTAATGCATTAAGAAGTTTGGTAAAGCAATAAGCATGTTTTCAAAACATTTTCATATAATAAGTACAAATAATATAAGGACAATATAATCATTTAAACAAATTTCAAAACTCCTATTTAGTCATATATGATTAAAATGGAATTTCTTTTATTGAAGTGACTATTTAGGATTTTTTTTAAATTAAAGTACTCATTTGATTCTAAATAATACCCATTTTGTGGTAAAATATATTATAAAATAAGTCTTATATTTAGAACTAAAAAAATAGGAAAAAATCACAAAAATAGCTTTGAAAATTAAAAAATTACACACAAGGACCCGTTCACTAAATTTGTATCATTTGCCTATCAGTTGTTGTAAACTCATATTAATATTGTACTGAGTCCCTTTTTGCAATGTTTTTCTTTTTACTATTTTTGTGAAGAAGTATCAGTTTATTGTCATTTTTCCTATTTTTCCCTTAAATTTAATCAAATGTTTAAATAAAGCAGTTCTTACGTTTACAGGGGATCCAAAAGGATCCAAAATCACACTTTTATGGTACAAGATGACTTTTCCATCATAACATACTCATGAACGTGAAAAAATATGAATATTGGGAAGATGTGATATAATATGATATTTGAAATCATTACACTAGCCGACTGGCAGAAAAAAAAAAGAAACCATTACTCTAAAATAATTAACTAATAGGGTTACTAAATAGTTAAAATAAAACTATAACACAAATTTTTCTATTTTTTTCTAAACATTTTTCATTTTGATTTGTCCCATCGGTCATTGAGAGAGACGCTGGGAGAATTTTGAGCCGTAACTAAAAAGAAAAAAAAAGAAAAGGCAGAAAATGAAATGGCGGTGACTAGAAAACGCGGAGGTCTTTTTCTTTGGCATTAGATTTGGTCAAAGGTAAAACTTCATTTCATACTAATAACAATGATAATAACGCGTATGGTCTAACGCCACGAAGCTTCCCTCTTCACACTTATGTTAATAATAATATTCCTCGTTTAAATAT
Source organism: Neltuma alba (assembly GCF_004799145.2). NCBI lineage: Eukaryota > Viridiplantae > Streptophyta > Magnoliopsida > Fabales > Fabaceae > Neltuma > Neltuma alba. The sequence continues at coordinate 109,955 of NW_021637645.1, read as the reverse complement.
AAGATTCATTTTATATTGTAAATTATATTACAAAACGGGTTTTATATTTAGGAATGAAGAAATAATAATTACCACCAACTTTTAAGCCTGTTTATTTTCCATTGATATTATTAGATTTTCTTTTGGGTGAGTGAATGATTCTATTTGAACCCACCTTATAAATTTAAAAAAATATGTTATAAATTGAAATAAACATTGAAAAAAATATATAGCACCCACATACGTTTTGAAAGAAAGAAATAAAAAACGCTATTTTGCTTCAAAAATAATCGATAACTAAGACACTTCTTTAGTTTAACAAACAGCTTGAATTGTTTAATACTTGTAAATAATATATAGCTTGTGTTATGTAATATGTATACATACATATATACACAAAAATATATGTATTATATTTCACATTATTAAAAAATATATAGCTCTTGCACTGGGGCACTTTAAACTTTTTAAGTAGTCCGTTCCCATTTTCCCGAGCTCATAAATATTTTGGATATTTTAAAAATCAATTAGATTTATAAATTGGTATATCTATTTCAAGGCAACGGAAAATACTTATTTTATCACCATAATTTATAATCCGGTACGTGATCACAGAAACTTTATTTCTTATTTATTTATCTTATTCATATTCTTTGGCAATTAAAATTATCTTATTCATTTTTTCATTTAAATGTAAAATCGTTAAACTAAATTGAAAAGTTGAGATTTTGCTTGGTATACATAAAATAGAACAAGCGGCTTGTATGAAAAAAATAGAGTAAACAACATATATTACAAATACAACATAAATCCAGGATACCAAATTCTCATAAGCAAAAGAAATTTGAGTTTCATAAGTAATAGTTTGAATTGGTTGATAAATAAATAAAGAATTAAAAGAATTATGTTAGGGTAATCAGCCTTTGACATATAATATAAATATAAATTAATCAATAGTATTATAAGTCAAATAATTCTGATAGAAACATAGTATTGAGATGTCAATAAATTTCCTTTTATTGAAAGCAAGAAAAAACAAAATCGTCCAATTGACTTTGCAACAACATAGAGATTGGAAATCAAATTTCCATCTAACTATTTGTATAGATTAACTATCAAGAACGAAAATATTTACCTTTCATACTTATTTGAATTTAGAGAAAAGTGCATTTTCCCTTAAATTTATATAAAGTTTTATTTTGTTAAATAATTTTATAAATAATTTTTTTATTCTCTAATTTTAATACCATTAATATTTTGACGGCAAAAAGATCACTTGAGATTTTAAACATAAATAAAACGTTTCTAAATGAAAACATATTAAACTTAATTTTAAAAATAATAATCATAAGCATAAAAAAATTCATCGGAGACTAATAATATTAAAGTTAGACGACTGAAAAAATATCTTAATAAATCAAGGAATCAAAATGAAATGTTATATCAAGATTAGAAAACTAAAAATGCACTTTTGTCTTGCAATTTATAAATAAAATTTTTAATGAACTTAATTCGCATACTTATCAAGTTCAACTCATTTTCATGAGAAAAGAATTTTATTGTATTGCAAGTCTCTTTAGAAATATCTAGTAAAATTGGAATGATACGGATACAAAGAAGATGAGGGAAAAAAAAAAAGAATTGGATTATAAATTTGTAATATTTTATAATTTTTTGTATTAAGTATAATTATGTTTTAATTAGAAGCAATCCTGAGAAAAGAATTATCTTTTTGTGTCAACTGATTTTCATGAGAAAAGAATTGTATTGTATTGCAAGTCTCTCTAAGAACATCTAGTAAAATTGGAATGATATAGATACAAAGAAGATTAAGGGGAAAAAAAAAGAATTGGTTTATAAATTTGTAATATTTTATAAATTTTTTGTACTAAGTATAATTATTTTTTTATTAGAAGCAATTCTGTTTGAGGTAAACTCTAGTTTTTTTATTGGAGCCAACCAATTATTGGTTTAAAAAAATTAATCAATCAATTAAAGTCATTAGTTAAACATTGCCCTTTTTCGCTCAGTTTTTGAATGAAGGATTTTTGGAGTGGTGGGTCCCCGTTTGAGACTTTCCTTACAGTGACGACTAGATTCACGTGGATTCAAGGACATGGAGGCTCTGTGAATCCGGATATCCGCCAACCCGCCAAATGGCAGAATCCTATTAGCTGTTAACCCCATTTTCGGAATTTTTTTTTTTTGGTCAAACCCCATTTTCGGAATTAATATTTCAATGTTTTTCTCGGAAAAAATATAAAAAAGCTCGAAATTTTCAGGCTCGGTGTTTCGCTTTCTCACGTCACTGCTGGGAAGCTGACTGGAAGGAGCGAAAAGAAAGAAGTTACTTTCGCAGGTTTTATTATCATCATCTTCTTACTCCGCGTTGATCTCTGATTCAGTCATCGTTATGGCGGAGCGAGGTTCGCATAGTGTGGGTCATCGATTAGGTCAGATTTCTTGCGATTTTTGCTGTGTTCACTGTTCATTTCATTTTCGGATCACTTAATTTTCTTGTTTTGGCTTCTTTTCTCGAAGAGCTTCGGTGCGATTACGAAATACGAGTTGGGGAAGTTTCGAATTTTCACTTGCGGTTTCTCGATTTTTGTTTGCATGTTGAATGGTATTATTAGTTGGAGCTAAGTGTTCCTGAAATGGAGCATTACTGTAGTTTAGTCCATTCTGAGGTTGAGACAACTAGTGATAATCCAGATGGGGTTTCAAATTTTGCATAAATAAGCAATTTTTGTTTCTTGTTGAGATAAGAGTTTGGTCCCAATCGGTATAGTACCTGGAAAGGCGTCTTTGATGCCATTCACACTCCTGTGACTGGGTATGAAAGATTTAGACTGGATGCAGATTGTTTTCATTTGAACGACTAGATGCTGTGCTCAATAAAGCTAGTTAATATATGTTCATAGGAATACAGAACAAAATGTGGCGGCCACAATCCTTGGCTTCAAGTTCAGCTTGTCAAAGTGGTCTAAAGTTTCCATCTAATTTTCTGGCTGGCTGAATTTCTGAGGATATAAAAAAATTAGTCCATCCTTGCTCTGACCCACTCCCCCAACTCAAAACAGGGGGAAAAGAGAAGAGAGAATTCATTCTTCGAGCAGTGCATCTTTGGCCGCATCAAGTCAACTGATGCCGTAATCTATGAGGGGATTTAAATTAAATTTTCCTTATGAATGGACTAGTGTGTTATCATGGTTTCTAGAAACCCTTATAGGTAGACAATATAATTTTAATCGAGAGAGCAAGTGCAGTGTGAGGCACTGGATGAAAGACAAAGTTCTAATAAATTCAAGAATCTTGTAGATCTTGTGCCCTTGGCTTTAGTAATTGAGACATGCATCTTACTAAATTCTACAACTGGAGAACTTATTTATTTTAAAAATATTCACGTCATTTTTTTTTTTTTTTTTAACTCCTCATAGCATCCTTATGTAAAGTAATATTATTTTTATCAGAAAAAACATAGTTTCGTGCTAAAATTTGAGTGCAAAATGAGCAACTCGCTGGTTAATACTTAATACTAATTCATTGAATAAGTTTCCTTTTTGCTGCTCCTGCCTCTCTCAACATGCATTTTGCTTTCTTGTTTTCACTTGTGCATGCACTTTTTCTCATGTCAATACTATTTTCTGTTGAGATAAGCGTGAGACATAGAATTTCTGTGGTTGGTGCTTGATTGCTAAGTTTTCTTTCCTCATCAGACATGGAATTCCTGTAGCTGTTGTCTGATTCTTTAAATTTTCTTTCCTCATTGTACTTATTTTTGTAAATATACAGTTATAAAATGGCTAAACGATTGATATCCAATTTGCAGATCTTCAGCAGTTACAATTTGAAGCCCAGCATCGGTGGCTGCGGCCTGCTGAAATATGTGAAATTCTCCGCAATTATCGAAAGTTTCAAATTACTTCAGAACCTCCAAACAGGCCTCCAAGTATATTACTGATGCTTTATTGCCACCTTATCAAAAGGACTTTTTCTAGTATAGTCATATGCATAAATGGTTAACTTGGCTGCCCCAAAATGTTAACATCACTAATCTGTCATGAATTGTTCATACCTCCTGTAACTGGTCTCTGCAAAATGTATACCGGGAATTATGGTAGTTATGTAGGAGTACACTTGAATGTTGGATTTGGGGAAATGTGAGTTTTAAACGTCCAAAATCGATGCCCAAAAACACACCAGATAAGGTGCCAATGATTGGGGTTCAGTATGGTTGTGTTATTATTGTCCGAATTAGAGATTCATCTGAAACCATTAATAATTCCTTTTGATGACTGACGTATTTCTTTTCAAATAAAACTACCACCTTTGGGTTGGCAGCAATAGGGTTCTTTGTGTGTCCACAAGCGTGTGTGTGATGCGTGGCATAGTTTTCCAAGTTCAGTAGTTTCTAGGTTATTGTTATTATTTTTCTGTTGCCATTCACATTGCTTTGAGTTATTTTATGTTCTTAAAACATAGCTTGACTTGTATGCTATGGTTTTAGGCGGTTCTCTCTTCCTGTTTGATCGGAAGGTGTTGAGATATTTTAGAAAGGATGGACATAATTGGAGGAAGAAAAAAGATGGAAAGACTGTGAAGGAAGCTCATGAAAAGTTGAAGGTGATCTTGCTATCCCTCAAGTCTAGTGTCATAGAAATCCTTGAGCTAACTCTTTAATTTGTCTAATTGGAATTAACTAAATTATTTGTTGAGAGCGTAACATTTGTCAAGTAATTTTAGGTGGGGAGCATTGATGTGTTACATTGCTACTATGCCCATGGGGAAGAAAATGAAAATTTTCAGAGGCGAAGCTATTGGATGCTTGAACCGTGAGTATTATTAATTGATTAACTTTTCAGAATTTTGTTCAATGGATTTTTATTATCTGTGAAGTTGTAATTTTAGGTGCACATATCCTGGTATAAATAAAATTAAATGAAATCTTCTTACTGGAGTTTGTTTTGTTACATTCAAAATTGATTCGGAATATAATTTTATTATGATTCCGTCCCTTGCAGGGACATGATGCACATAGTTTTTGTCCACTACTTGGAAGTAAAGGTAATTTTTGTTTTGTTTTGTTTTTAACTGTTATTTTTTTCGTGATATTTGGTTTTCCTTTTGGAGGGGGCCTTCTCTCATATTTTAGTCTCTGCTACCCCGTGGATGAATATGTTGGTCGCATAAGTTTGCAATAAGAAAACTTTAATGGTTGCTTATCGCTGTAATGTTAACTTGATGTCTATAGCATCCAATAGCATAAACCTAATTTATTTATGACAATTCATCCTTTAAACTTCCTTTTAAACTTGGAGTGGGAATAGCTATCCTAAACCTTCAGCTATAATAGTAAGATGAGTCTAGCTTCTGTCTCAGCGTCTTTCACTTTCTTGCTGAGAATTGAGTTATATCTATCCTACGTTTGGTAGACTTGGGTGAATAAGTTAACTTCGTTAGCCTTCTCAAAATCCTGGATGTGACTGTAGCTCTTCAGCTCGTATGTTAAGCTATTTATTTAATATCATGATAAGGTCCTTGATCTCTTAATGTCAAATGAGGATGCTGTTATAGTATTAGTTTTTATGAAAGGCCATTGAAGTCCATCTTATGACAATTTTATGTGTTGGTTCTGTGCTGGAAGTATTTCTGGTAAACGGCAGATCATGTAGCAGCATGTGAAGGTGTCGAATGTGCAATGCTTCTTATTTCATAGTTTTCCCGTCTAAAATAAACTAAAGGTGAAAAATGAAGGAATGAATGAAAAGGCATCAGCTTGCAGGAGCTCTCCAATGCCTTCATAAATCCATGAGACCGTTTCCTAATATCCATGTACTGAGAGGCCTATGGAGAAACTAAAATAACTACTATACCCTGCAAGAGGTGAAAAGAAATAAATATGTTGGGAACAATGATACATCCTTAAACACCATTGGGCTGCATATACATTATGTGGGATTTATGCTCCCTGTTTCGGTCTTCACGTCCATGCAAACTTACTGGGTTATTAATAGATGCTATATGTGTTTTGTATTTCTCAGGGCAACAAAACAAATATTGTAGGAAATGCTGATAGTGATGAGGTTACGTCAGGAAATAGCAGATCTTCGTCTCAATCTTCTGGTTTTCCTATTCGTTATGGTAATATGCCTTCAAGAAGCACAGATGCCGCGAGTCCAACTAGTACTTTGACTTCTTTATGTGAAGATGCTGATTCAGGTATTTTCTTGATTGTATGGTATACGCTTTGCGGCGCTTGGGTCAATAGGACAGACAACCAATGCATTAACATCTTGATATATCACATCAATACTTTTTACAAGACTGAGAGTCTAATTCAAGTGTTCACACCCTTAATGGAGTTTGTGCCAGTGAATATTATCCAAGCAAAAAATTTGGATTACACCCGTTTTGGGTCAAATGAGGATTGGTACTCTGAGCAGCAAGATTGCTGCAAATTCTTCATACTATTATGTTCCTGTAGCCTTAAGCTGGCAGTCAAAATACATGCTTTTCTGATACTTCAACATTTGCTTTTTGTTGTATATCCATAAATGTATATCTATAAATGTTTTCAGGTGATCATGGACAGCCATCAGTTTCTGGAACAAATTACATCCCACTTGTCCAGGGAGATAAAACTGGAGGAAGCAATGCATCCTTCGTCGAGGGCCAAAATGTCCATGGCATGGCATCTTGGGACAATATCTTGGACCAATGTACTGCTGGCTTACCTGCTGATCCAAATCTTGCATCATTTGCTTCTGTCCCACCCTATTCAGTTGGGAACATTCTTGAACAAGAACCTGCTCTGGGTGATCTTTTAGAAACTAAGGGTAACTTAGCTGAGGCAGGGAAATCTCAGTCTTTTCAATCAAATTGGCAGGTACTTGCTATTACTGCATGTTTTGTCTGTAAATTACATTTTGGGACCTTTATTTTTAAGATAGAAGAATCGACTTGAGATTGTGTTGTATGACATGTTAGGGTTCAGCTATTATCTATACGTTTTGGTGGAGGAATGTTATTAAATTTGGATGCCACTCCCCTCATGGTTTCTGGTCTAGATTACTTCTCTAGAGGCTTGAGTTGGTATTCGACCATCCAATTTATTTTCCTGGTCAAGGATTCCTGATGATAGTGTTTTTAACTGCTATACGAGATATGATCATATGAATATCTGATGCTTACTTTTTTTGGGCCATCGTTGTGGCCATTGATGAGTTGGGTAGCATGTGGGGAGGTTTGATTAGTAGTAATGGTATCTTCTTGGATGGTGCAAAATCTGGAAATTGCCTGAACATTTCTTGTTTGGTCAAAATGCTGAAGTGCAAGCTGGTGCAATTGTCGTGTAATGTTACTTATTCTCAAGAATCAGCATGTCTTCGTTGAAGGATTTGGTGCTTCATGAGTTCTGAGGCTTCCCTTTCCCCTCCCTTTCTTCCCTTTCTCTTTTCTCACAGTGGAGTAGTTGCTGGAGAAAAGTGAGATTGGGGGATGGGAGATAATAGGAGTCGATGATTGGTATTTGATGGGAAGTTGAGAGATTTAACATCGCTAAACAGAAGCTTCGTTCTCTTGAAAGAGTAATCTATCATTTAATGGTTCTGAGGCTTACACATTCTTTCTATCATTTTTAGTCACATGGATTTTAAAAAGGAGGAAAAAGTCTATTGCAATTTTCATTGGCAAGCTCATGATTTTTCATCCTACGGTAGTCTTGCTTGTCCTTTGTAGCATATTGCTTGGTTCATGATGCCTTTAAGCAATAATTAGGTACCCACACGTTGAAATTAGCTCATCATTTTGTTTCTGTCTGCATTGGAAGCCAACCATCGGGTTTATTAAGTTTAAATACTGAATGGAATGGGTCAATCTTGAGGATAGTGAATGAAATGACCTTCAAAACATTTAGCTTACTCCCTTCAACATTGAAGTTACTCATCAGTCTGCGTGGTCATATTTTTCACTAAGGTGAACGGTGATGGAGGGTTTTGTTGATTTTCTGTTACTTTGCCTGTTTGTTTCATGAATTTTCTTTTTGATTAATTTGGATCTAGTTAAATTACTCAAAAACATTTTTTTACTGATAAATAAAATTCATAGTTTTTAATCATTTCTAAAATTGTAAAATTATCGGAATAAATCGTATGGCTGGTAGGATTTTTTCAAAAAGGAATAAAAAATGATCTTTTGTTATTAAAAACTTTTCCTATGGTTATCATATCATATCTTCAGATGCGAGTATGTAGCAGCCTAAACTGATGCTGGAATCCTGGATAATGCACTTGTCTTGGTCGTTCGTATTATACAACCATGCTGAACATTGTTGTTGTATTGCCATTTGTATTTGATAGTATTTATGCTGTATTAACATTATAATCTGTAGTTTGTTTTTTTAAAAAAAAAAAAAATCAAATTTGAGGTTTTGTTACCGTATGCAGCTACTCTAGTTTTTCCCCCCTGTTATGTTTTTACAGATTCCTTTTGAAGACAATTCAGGACAGTTGCATAAATGGCCAATGACCCAATTGTTGAGTTCTGAATATGGATCTGATTTTGCCTCTGGTTTACTGGAGCATGAATCTCATAATGCGGGTCCTGAAATTGGTTCTGATCTATTAACTTTCAATGATCAGTCTAGAGAACAAGCTTGGCATGAAAACTTTTCAGAACAGCATACAGATGTACAATATCAATTTTCTTCGAAACCTAATTCTGAGAATGAGAATGCTTTCACAATGAAACGCCCATTATTAGACGGAGATGATAGCCTGAAGAAAGTTGACAGCTTTTCTCGATGGGTTAGTAAAGAACTTCCAGACGTGGATGATCTACGCATGCAATCCTCCTCTGGTATTTCATGGGGCACAGATGAAAGCGGGCAAGTTATAGATGATTCTTCATTGAGTCCCTCCCTCTCTCATGACCAGCTGTTCAGCATATATGATTTTTCACCTAAATGGGCTTATGCTGATTCTCAAACTGAGGTACTCCCAAATGGATAGTGTATCAATCATGAAAAGAAAAGAAGGAAAATATTAACTTGTATTTTGAAAAAAAAAAAATCCAAAATAGGTAGTCATTTTGATCTCTGTAGTTCTGTTCTCTTCTTTGAAGGAAAAATCATTTTTACTTGGAGCAAGCAATTAAATAGGATACGATATGTTTCCATAGAGTACATTTATAGTAAAACTTCGCCATCTCTTGCTTCAAATGTCAGCTGCTCTTGTCCTGATCAGATCCATCTGGATTTTGCCTTGTTGAAATTGTTTTTGCACAATTCCCACCTTGTACTGTTTCCTGTGTTCAACTGTTATGACTGATGCTATGCTTACTTAAAACCTGCAGGTTTTGATCATTGGAACATTTTTGAAGAATCAACCAATGGTGGCAAACTGCAACTGGTCTTGTATGTTTGGGGAAGTTGAAGTTCCTGCTGAGATTTTAGCCAATGGAATTTTGTGTTGTCTTGCTCCGGGTCATAAGGCTGGAAGGTTCCCCTTCTATGTTACATGTTCTAATAGGTTAGCTTGCAGTGAAGTGAGGGAATTTGATTACAGAGAGGGCTTTGCTAAAGATGTCGAAGTTGAAGATGTTTACAGCAGTTCATGGGAAATGCTGTTTTATTTGCGATTGGAAGCTTTGCTTGCTTTAAAATCAGTGCATCCTTCAAATGACAAGTCATTTGATAGTGATGCAGAGAAAAGAAATTTGATTTATAAGCTTGTTTCATTGAAGGAAGAAGAGGCGTATTTAAATAAGGAAGAGACAACTTTAGATATGGACATGTCCCAGCAGAAGGTAAAGGAACAGCAATTCCAAAGACAAGTGAAAGAGAAGCTGTACTCATGGTTACTGCACAAAGTAGCTGAAGACGGTAAAGGGCCAAATGTATTAGACGAGGAGGGACAGGGTGTGCTGCATCTAACAGCTGCTCTTGGTTATGATTGGGCCATAGCACCAATTATTATTGCTGGAGTTAATATCAATTTCCGGGACATAAATGGATGGACGGCTCTGCATTGGGCTGCCTCTTGTGGCAGGTAAATGTCATTAGAATTTTACAATTTAGCATGTTGAGTCAGCATAAATTGTATCTATCTGGTTGGCCTTCTCTTGGTGCCTGGATTTTGTCCACATTTCTGTCATTTTGGAAATGTTTTTTTTCCCCTATAACATGAAGTTATTAAATGTGTTTTCTCTTTAAAGGAAATGAGATAAAACATGCTGCACTGTTTCCCTATTGAATTCATATTTCATCTTTGTAATATTCAAACTGTCTGGGTGCTAACCCTCTTGTTAATGCATACAAGTCATATTCTTATTGTCATGCTTATAGTGATTGTTATGGTTTGTTAAAGACAAATTACTACAACTACTGTATAAACTACTCTATCTATGGCATTAATCATGATTGTTAATATTTACTCCCAAATTAATCTGCATTTGGCATGACATGAGCTGCTTATGTTATTCCTTGTCCTCAATTGCTTAGGGAGCGGACAGTTGCTCTCCTTGTTACCATGGGGGCAAACCCTGGAGCATTGACCGATCCATCTCCAGCATTTCCTTCGGGTAGAACACCTGCAGATCTTGCTTCTAGCAATGGACACAAAGGAATCTCAGGCTTTCTTGCAGAGTGTTCATTAACTGACCACCTTGCATCTCTCACAATGGATGACCAAAAGGGAGATGGTGGTCAAGAAGCTTCAGGAATGAAAGCTGTGCATACTGTTTCAGAACGTTCCGCAACGCCTTTGTTTTATGGTGATGATATGCCTGATGCCCTGTGCCTTAAGGATTCTCTCACTGCTGTTCGTAATGCTACACAAGCCGCTGATCGTATACATCAAGTATTTAGAATGCAGTCATTCCAAAGAAAGCAGTTAAATGAGTACGAGGATGATGAGCTTGGACTGTTGGATCCACGAACTCTTTCTCTTCTAGCTTCTAAGGCAGGCAAGGCTGGACAAGGAGATGGGTTAGCCAATGCTGCAGCAACACAAATACAGAAGAAGTTTCGTGGCTGGAAGAAGAGAAAAGAATTCCTAATAATTCGTCAAAGAATTGTTAAAATCCAGGTTTGTTGTCTTGATCTCTTTTGGCTGGCTTTGTGCCTTTGTTTATTATTTAGAAAATGATTTATTTTCCTTTGCTTTCAGATCCTGTTGTTAAAAACCACTTATGCTGGCCAAGATGATATTTGAATTTTGAAGCTTTCTTTAAGTATAATGTTTAGATAAAATGAAGCTAGCTAAATAATGTTTTTCCAAAAGAATGTGAACTGCTTTCCTAAATTTTGATACATCAAGGAGCAGTTTGGAAAACGTGAGAAATTATTAGGAGTCTTATAATCTGATTTCCTTGTATCTTCATTTTACTATGTCTTTAGCTTTGCCCCTCTACGATTGACACATCCTTGTACTGATTGAACTCTCTACTTTTAAGGCTCATGTAAGAGGGCACCAGGTAAGGAAGCAATACAAGTCCATCATCTGGTCTGTAGGAATCCTGGAGAAGGTCATATTGCGTTGGAGACGCAAGGGCAGTGGCTTACGTGGATTTCGACCTGATGCTGCTGCTAACAAGGAACCCAGCCAACCAAGTGAATCTTTGAAAGAGGATGACTATGACTTTCTCAAGGAAGGTAGGAAACAAAGTGAGGAAAGGTTCCAGAAAGCCCTTTTGAGGGTAAAGTCCATGGTTCAGTATCCTGAAGCACGGGCTCAATATCGACGGCTGCTGAATGTTGTTGAGGACTTCCGTCAGACCAAGGTATTTCTCTGCCATCTAGTAGCTCTTTTGAACTCCTCTTATTCTACTTGAGTATGTTCATTTGACATTTCCTTTTTATAATATTCATTTGGCAATTTTCAGGAGGGCAATATGGACATGACTAATTCAGAAGAGACGGTTGATGGTGTGGAGCAGCTGATTGATCTTGATATGCTTTTAGATGATAATTTCCTACCTATAGCATTTGACTGATTCACAGCCGCCTTGGCTACTCTGATCCTCCCCTCTGTAAATAGATAGCTATATGGCTGTATTTGGCATTGGGGAAGTCCTAAGTCCTAACATGGTGTTGCTCTTGCTGTATATATGCCTAATCTTTATTTATTTGGACCCAAAGCTAGAATACATTCAGGTTTGACAGTAAAATGTAATGTAATTTCATGTGACATGGTATGTTTTTTGTATGCTAATTCTTGCCAGACAGGTTGATTCTATTTATAATCGGTTGGGGATGTAATATTTGTCGAAAAATGAGTGTTGCTGAAGATCTTGTAGATGGTTGTAAACTTCAGGACGGGCTTACATTTAAACGCTGGTGTTTGGATTTGGAAGAGTACTGTGGCAAAAAAAAAAAAAAAACAAACAGCAACAAAGGAGAGAAAAGAAGAGAAAGATGCAAACAGAAGTAATTATATCTCTAATTAGTCATTTTTCATGTTTTATATTCCACATCATATTACAAAAGGCCTTACCGTAGTTTTTCACCTTAAAAATAATTATTGAGCCCTGAAAAATCAAGAATAATCTCTGTGCCGCACGAATGACTCTATCTTCCCCCCAAAAAAATGGTTGCTAGAGTAGATTTATTTATTTCTTTCAACTGTCAAAGCATCAAAATAATCACGGAGACGGTAATAAACTGACGCAAAATTACACTTTAAACGAAAAGATATTTAAAACAGATGGAAAATGTTTTAACTTCTATATAATTTTAGATCCTTTGATTCAAAATATAAGCTAAAATTTATCTATTTAGGTTTATTAAGAAACTAATTGAAATTAGTTTAAAACAATAGATGTGTAAGGCATGTAGTTTTTTCTCCAAATATACCTTATTAATGAAGAGAATAAGTAAAAAGAATGCAATAAATGAATCAAAAAAGAGAGAGAATATATGAGGGTAAAATAAAAAAAAAAACTCATTAAATGCTTAGATAAAAGTGAATGTTATCTTATAAAAAAAAAAAAAAACTAAGCCTCTCAAACAAAGTTTAGCTTTTAACATTTAAACAATTTCATTTTCAGATTCAATAGCGAATCAAGAAGTTATAATTGATTATTCACAAAGACATTTTATTCAATAACTTCTATCAGTATTCTTCCTGATCACCCATTTTATTTTCAAATTCAACCACACATGGTTATCTAATTGATTTTCTCATAGCTAACCCCAAGAATATATTTGTATTCCATCTTCTTCCATCATGACGCATACAACAAGAATTCAATGTAACTTTCGCTTTCCAATGGGATTAGGGAAAGTTCCTCCGTATGAAAGTCAACCAATCAGATGAAAACCTTAATCTGGACTCATTCAAATGACAATGATAGTTAACCAATAAAATACAAAGCCTTAAACCAAGTTGAAAGTGAATAATTCTGTTTAAAACAATACAAGGGCCTTCGTGGCGCAGTCAATAGCTCCATTTATTTTCAGCTAGGCCTTGCACTAATCTCTTTGGGGATTATTACTTTCTTAGCCCCCCTTTGGAATCATCTTTGAAATTACTTATAAAAATATTTCACACAAGTTAAGACAAATCTCTTTTCATATGTTTATGTCATATTTTGTAAATTGTGATTAAAAAACTACTTATAAGTTATTTTACATAGTTAATTAGTAGTTCAACACATGTACTGTTTACATGTTTTTTCGTTATTAGTGCAAGACTATGTGCAAGTTGCCTTATAATATACAAGTCACGAATACACTGCAGGACTGATCATGGTATGAGCTTTGTTTATGAAATCGCTCTTCTTATTAGAGATTATAATTTATAATCCAGAACATAATGTGGATGTGCGTTAATGAATCCTATGTTAAGTTGGACCAGTCTTTTTCTGGGAATGATGACATGAATAGCTTCATGAGTTTGTCAAATTCAAAACCTATGCTATTTACTAAGAGGAATTGAATCTAGCAGAAAGACTTAGTCTTCACAATATGGCAAATCCAAGTTTAAACCCCTGTTAGTAGAAATACTCATATTTAATAACCAACAATGTTTCGAATAAGATTACTTCCAATGGGAGGAGACATGCGTGTAGATGGAAAAAAAAAAACTATGCTATTTTATAGTAGACAACGAACAATAGTAATTCATTAAATGAGGAAAATATAGAAAAATAAGAGGATTTGTTGAGAAAAGAAGATCTATGAAAATAATAAAAGGGATTGCTGCATGCTAAAAGAAAATTAAGAAGAGCTCATCTGATGGGCTGGTATTGATCTGATATTCTTTTAGGAGGCAGCTTTCGCAGAATGAAGAGCACCAAACCAGACGGAATAATTTCTACTGTCTGCAATTCAGAAAACACAAAAATAAATATGTAAACCATTACAGTGACTACAAATAGACATGATCAGATCTTGAGTTTTTTCTCTTAACAAAATTGTATTTTACGTAGAAAATAGCTCAAGTACAAAGAGCAAGTACGTTAAGTTTTGATGATAGGGAAAGAAATATTTTTAATCTTTACATTATTTATCTTGTATTTATAATTTTTATCTAATATTTTTCAATAATTTTCATTTTTTATGCAGAGAAAGTTTTTGAAAACTGATTTTTTTCCCCCAATTTTCTTCGATTTTAATTGTATGTTAAATAGGTTCTAAGAACTTGAGCTGGAGGATGGTTCGGGAATGAGTATAAAATGAACTAATGAAATGAGCAACTACCCATCGTTTGAATGTTTTAAAATTAATTTGCTGAGGTAAATTAAGGACCATTGATGATTATCCCTTCATCATCTTAATTTTCATAATACTTTAAAATAAACCCTGAAGTACTTTTTTCTTTCTAGTAATAATAGAATGAATTCTTTAAAACCTACGATATCTCATCTTCTGTATGACTCATTTCTAACTAATTCATATATACCAATTGAAATAGATAAAATCATTAAATTTATCATGAAATTCAAATGATTTTCAATTTCAATATTTTTCTTATTAATTATAGTAAATCCAACATCGTATCAATTTCTATTTACTCTCACTACTCTTGTTGAATATAGACATATATGAAAAAAATATTTAATATTTTTTGAAACTATCAAATGACTTATTAAAAAAGACCAAGATCATATTCTGAAAGATACCTTATTAGTCATATCGCAAAATGTAAGGAGGATATGGGATGTAATTTTTTTTTTTTTTAGAAAAAAAAAGCACACTAAGGAAGTTAAGGGGAAAAAGTCACAAATTTAATGTGATTTAATCTCTCAAGTGAATCTATATATACGATCATCTCAAAACAATTTACCATAATTTCCAAAGATGAAAATAGCAGCAGATCCCTACTCATGCAATTTTTAATGAAAAAGTTCTAGAATACTCTCTAGAAGTAACAGTTATCTAAATCACTAATTACATAACATCCATAAATGAAGTTTAGTCGTGTTATCCAAATATCTGTGTTAATCACATAACAAGACTACTTGGGTGAGAAAAATTAATGACTATAAGTTCAATTTATAAGAAATGCTTACACATTCCTACACCTTAGACCCTAAACACTATTTAAATAAACATTTTTCTCTGTTTCAAGTCATAAATCCCTCTACTTCATCTAAAAATGAAACTATTCACAAAGAATCTCATGATATCGGACTCAACCAAAAATAAAAAATAATACACTCCGTTTTTTCAATTAAAATTTCCAATCAACAGAATAAATTGTTGCTCTCATCCCCTTATACCTCATGTCATATTACTTTTATGATAACTCATCTCTCTCTCTTTAAAACTCCCAGTAAATCCTTAGAAATCAACAAAAGTCATCCTCACCTTCTTAAAAGTTGATCAAAATTCCCTCTGCACCTTGTCCCATGCAAGATTATCAATGGAAAAATGTTTTCCTCATACACAGACATGCCTATAAGAAATACTATCTTCTTGACAAGGTTATAAAGTAAGCTTCTTCTTTTTTTCAAAATTATATAACTTCTAAAGAAACTTCGCAAGTTCACATGGGACCAAAAGTCCTGTGCATGACATAAGATTTAATATGATAAAACCTCATGACCAAATGGCTGAGTTTGACAATCATAGTTGATCCTTTCTTATATTTGGCATTTCTTAAATCGAGACAAAACCCATCTTCCATATGTTTTTTTTTAATGTAAAATCACTTTCAAAAAGCTAATCAAAACACCCTCCATATCAAACACGTGTCTCATTCATGCTTTAAGGCCCAATAATTCTTGTGCGAATAATTGGGTTAAAGATGTAAAACTCATTTGTTTATCTTCACTCACAACAAGAACACTGGAAGTTTCCTTCAGTTTTGTCATTCTCACAAATGAAAAATAAAACAATGTTGACCAGTTCAAAGATGGTTGGCTGCAACAACTAACATAAACTAAATATCTATTACCAAAAAAAAAAACACAAACTAAATATCTAAACCAATGTCAGTATTCATTTCTTTTTATTTTTTCATTAATTTAATAATGCATGTTGTAATTTTGAAAATTTGTTCGTCTCTTGTGGACATCCTTCGAGGTCATTATCCTATCAGAACTTTTATGCTGACAACTTGGTTTTTCATAATAATACATCAAGGGCATTTAAGGTTTAGTTATGATGACTTATGGCGGATTTTTATACTTTAATTTGAAAGATGGGGGAAAATCTATTCTCATTTCTAATTTTTCACTGATTTGCAGCTACATGTGCAAAGAAGATTGTTAAAAGTATTAGTAAGGAAAATTGAGCAAACTTTTTTTATTTCTATGAAAAAAGATAGAGGGAGTCGAGAAAAATACTTTAAAGTTACTATAGAAGGAAATATCATGGTAAACAATATATTTAATTAGTTAGTTGTTGATAAAGTACTCCCTCCATTCCTTATTATAAGAGACAAATAACCAAATTACGTTGATAAAAAAACAGTTAAAATTAGTTAAGAACAATTAATATGTAAAAAGTACAATATTTTTTCCAACAATACCCTCATTAATAAGGAGAGAGAGCATGAGAGAGAATAATTAAATTATTAAAAGAAAGAGAAGTGGGGGGAGAGAGAGTATGAGTTGGTGACAAAACAAATAAGAGTAAAATAAAATCAATACAAAAAAATAGAGACAACTTTTAAGTGTCTCTTATATATAGAAACATGCCATAAGCATCAAATGTCTCTTATAATAAGGAACGGAGGGAGTATAATAATGTCTAGCATTTTATATAACCAACTCATTAATGAGTGAAATATGACTCTCTGTTTTCGTTATTTAAGGAGGTAATTCGTTTCTGGTAAAAAAGAAAAAGGGAGATAATTAGTTTACTCAAAGGAATACTCTCCTTGCAACAATGGAAGAGTCAATTTCATGAAAAAGGCAATAAAGGAGAATATTGCAAGGAGATGCTCCTTTGTAGTATACAGAAAAAATGGTCCTCTTTTTCGTAATTTTTCTTTACTTTTTTCCTTGTCATATACCAAAACACATGGTTTTGGTGTTGTCATATCATTGAAGCAGTTGGAGGTATACTCAGGCATGATCCCAACTCTAACTGAGGATGACCCTGAAAAAGGTGGGGTAACGTGCCATTCATTGCTAAAATTAATCTCCCCGTTGGGTTTAAACTTTTGACTATACTACTTAATTTTCCTTTGACGTGTCATCTTATGGCTTAACCACCATGTGATCCTTCTGTTCAAGTTTTAATGAAATAATCACACAAAAATGAAAAAGCTTACGTTTCATTTTTAAAGCTATGATGTTTTGGAACAATTGCTCAATTAATCAAGCCTGTAAATTCGTTTAACCAAATGTCTTCATATTCTACAGTAATAAACTGATGATCATTTACTACATTAATGTAATTTAATATGTAGCCGTGAGACTGTCTGGCACAATTTAAAACATAACGAGAAATATAATATACTACTTTCAATCATTAATATACGAGCTAGTTTGATATTCAATTTGCTTCTAAATATAAAACCCTGATCTACTTAGTTTTTCATATTTATCAATTTTTTAAAGTAGTCCATGTAGTAGTTGCACATGTTAAATATTTCATCAAATGATAATTCTAACTAATACGCATGATTAGCAAGAGTATTCTAAGAAAAATAACACATATTTATTATGAATAACTAATTCAATTAATTTTTTTAATCTACTAAAATTAATTAACTAACTTTTATATTAAAAACCGGAGAAGGTAGTATCCGACAAAGTATATTATAGGTTATAACTTACCAAGTAATACAGCAGGTTAAGAATGGGATGATCCAAAACATCAAGATCTGCTTTCTTGTCAAATGCAGAGATTGCAAGCTACAATAAGAACCAAGGATGCCTTGTCAAGAATCAAGAATAAATATATAAATAAAAATTTCATATGATTATGTGCAATAAATCCAAAGTGAAAGTATCCCACCAAAACACATCTGATCATGAAACAAGCACAGCATATACTTGTGACAGAGCCAACCTGCCAAGTAGAAAAGTTTAGGCTCCAACAACTATTAGCAGTATCGGACTTTCTCAACAATTATCTATTCATGCCTGATTCAAATCTCATAGAATAAGTAATTGCTCAACTTACTTTTTACAGATCAAACTTTATACGTTCTGGGCACTCTTATCTTAAAATACTACAGTAAATAGATCAGAGACAGAATGAAATTTCTTTCCAATGTGTTCGAAAATTAAATTTCAATTAAAAAAAATTGACTGCTCATTATTGCGGCTCCATCTTTATCAGTGTATGTCATGCTTTACAGATTACGTATAATAGCAAACTACACACACGGAGGAATTATATTTAGATTAGATTATAAACTTTTTCTCGCCATATTTCAAGAAATATGTCATAGGTAGGACATACTTGTCTTCTAAGATTTGAGTTATAACATAACTCGTAGATACGAACCTCATAAAGCTTCTTCTGACGACCTCTAGATTCAATGGGGAAGCGTCTCAACAAGAAAAACAGCCTACATAAAAAGATACGTGTTCAGTGACCAAGAACAAGAATGGTGCTTTTCAGGTAGACAATAGCTTACCTCCCACCGTACAACAAGAATCCAAAAGCAGCAGCGAACGAAATAACTGCAAGATTTGGACCCAAAAAAAAGTCGGTACAAGTTTTGCAACATCATCCAAGTATACATTTGAATTTTCCTAAGAAGCATCTGACTATAAATTCATCCTAATGTGTTTTGAATGAAATCAATGAGCTTGTTATACTTCTCCGTTTCTTAATATAAGACCTATTTAATTAATTTGATTAAATTAAAAAAGTTAGGTAAATTAGTTAATTATAAGAAATATGAAATGTTTTTCCTAGAACACCATAATCATCTTTCTTAATATCTTCCTTCCCTCTTCTACTTAATTATGGTTGAGGGAGTATTCATAAGGGTAATTTAAGAAAAATTGATAAATATAAAAAATAGGTCTTATATTTAAGATTAAAATCAACTCAACAATTAGATCCTATATTAAGAACCGGAGGAGTACTATTTTATCAAAAGTGGTCACAAAATGAAATGAATATATAAGTAATCAACCAAATGATGTCGACAGAAATAACCTGAAAGGAAGAGCTTAGCAGCTTCCACAGTGGCTGAAGTTCTGCTTATGGTAAGGGAAATCCAGATGCATACCTATAATTATCCGGATGAGAATATAAAAAAGGAAAAGGTCACGTTAATTTACATAATCACGGTGCAATTTCTTCCCAGACTTCGGAATTAAGATGACTGACAGGGAAATAAAATATATACTCTTTACCTGCGTGAAGTAAATGATTCCATTTATAATGAAATACGCAGGCCTAAGTCGATGAGCTGGTGTTCTTCTTGCCTGAAACAATGTTGAAACAAGTGAACCAAATAAGACAAGCAGCAAACTAATCAAAGATGACTTTCATTGTAGTGATTTTCCAACAGATATACCTGATGATATATCTCGGCCCAGAACAAGACAAGCAATGTATAAGTGGAGAAAAACAGAAGACCTGGTAGATCCATTAACACCTGTTCCAGTGCCTAAATCATGATATTATTGCATGAAATAGGTCAGAATATGATCGTAAGATGAGAGATCCAGTAACTTAATTGAGGTTGAATGAAATGCATCGACAAGGTCAAAGAAATTGAGAGGAATGAAATAAAACCTGGTTCCGATGTCACACCATGAGGCTAAAGTGAGAGGATTATAACAAAAGTACACTCAAATGTAATTTTTAGTTAATCTACTTTGTATCTTTCCTATGAAATGCTTAGATGCGTAGAGTTGAGTAAAGGAAGAAACCTTTGGTCTAATGAGGAATACAGATTGGTAGAGACCGAGAAGAAGAGCCCTTGCTGCAAATTTAATGTCGTTTCAGTAAAGCTTAGGCAAATATATTTATTAACAGATTGATTCATATATGATTGGCAAATCTTACATCCATTGACAACGAAATTCATCAAGTGGAAAACCTTCTGTGTTGTCCATCCATATTCAGGGACTCTCAATTGAATGCGCGCAAGTTGCACCTGAAGATAAAGACATTTAATAATCCAAACAACCAAAAGCACGCTGTTCGCTAACATGATGTTCATCAGAAAGTTCACATATCTGGCAAAACGAATGGATAACAAGAAAATTTTTGTTTCCTTCAGATAATAAAACTCACAAGGATGAAAAGGATGCAATGTTTGGCCACTAAATATAGTCATTTCAATGACAGTTAGGTTAGAGAGTTATTGATCATTGTGTATCTTTAGATCGCAAAAAGAAAGAAAAAAAGGGAGAACAATGCCTCTGATCAATTTATCAACGAAAAAAGCCCATAATGCAATCAGTTCCGATGGATATCTCACTCCATTTTCTCAATGCCAGATTCTCAAATTAGTTATCCGAAAAATGAGAGGAAATCACTTATCAGAGCAGCTAGGAAAAGCGAGGCAAAACAGCTTCAAGAGGATTAATAGCAAATGCCTCAGAATAATGTCAGTGAAACCAAAAGTCACATCACTCTCAGCAGATATCTTGCTCAGTTTTCTTCTATCAAACATCAATACTTCAAATTTCTCAGCACTATGGCATTGCGTCCTGTATGCATCTCGGTGCTTTATTAGTTTTCGCAATGCTCGGCTCCCTGATAATTTGTAAAAGGTTTATATGAAACGGAAAATTTTCCCGGAAAAAGACAGAAAAATCACTCACCAGAGCAGCAATGGAAAGCAACGCATAAGCGGCACAAAGGGCGAAGTAAATGCCTCTCTGCCATTGATCCGATCCGTCAATGCTGTTCCACCAATCTATTACCTCAACGACCCCTCCTCCTCCTTCAAGAGGAAAGACATTTGTCCATAGCAATCGCGCCATTTGAGAGCTTTCCAAAACAACAACAAAAAAACAAAGTAAAGAAACTAAAGAAGACGATGATCGATTAAACACAGTCGAGAGGTCTCTCTCTCTGTGTGGGTGTGTGTTCAGCTAACAGAACAGAGAGAGATGGAAACACGTGGCGCCGCCCTACTCGTACACGTTGGCAGACCCGATTCTACACGTGCGATTTTGTAACTGCCGGATCGACCTCGTGTATTTATATTTTGCATGCTGCTTTTTTCCCATTACTGCTATTTCATTTCATTTTTAAAAAAAAATAATGCTCTTCTGTTGGTTTCTATGTAAAAACCTATTTTACGTGTTTATTAATTTTTTTTTAAATTAACCTTATTGACATTTTTTAATAATAATTGAGTAGAAGAGGCAGGAAGAGAATTAAAAAATATATATTTAAGGTGTTTTAGAAAAAAAAAATATCATATTAACTAATTTAGCTAATATTGTTAATATACTTGGATTAGTTAATTAGTTGTTATATTAAGAATAAAAAAATTACAGAACAAGTAGTATAAAGGAAGTATGCAATAATGCTATATTTATTAGCATTCCTAAAAATGCCAAATTATAAATTATAGAATAAACTAATTATGATATTTTAAGGAAAAAAGGAATATCTTGACGTAATGCTATTAGTTGTGAAATTAAGGCATAAGAAAAATATTATTTGTATAGCATATATGAGAAAGTTATCTTCCCTCGCATAATTATAGAAACAAAAGAACATTATCATTATTGATAATATAGCATTCTTTTTAACTATAAACATTGTTTAAATATGATAATAATATTTTACTGACAGAATAAAACGTAGGTTCTACCCATCTCATTGTAACTAATACTCGTCCTTCTTCCTTATTTATATATAAATTTGTAGTTACTCCACAATTTGCAACTTAAAATTGTTTGAAGACCTAATTGTTAGTAAATCAGTTTTGCTGGAATGCATTTGGAAAAATCACTGAGGTCAAAAAAAAATATAATCACCCAAAAAGCCCAAAAAAGAAGTGAATAGTAGGGATATTTATGGGACGGCACGGGACCAAGACAATCCTATTCCGTCCCATCTATTGTGTTCTTTTTTTTGAAATTTTTAACTTTTTTATTTTAAAATCAAATGTACTTGGAACATAAGAACTCGTTTTAAAAAGTATACAAATCAAACAGATTAAAGAAACTGACTGAAAATTAGCAATAGCTGAAAATTGGCAAAGAAAAAAAAATATTTTTAGAAAATATATAAATTCAAAATATTCACTAAAAAATCATATAACTCATACAATAAAAAATTGTAAATTGTAAACAATATAATTTAAAAAAAATACGAAGTTGAAATAAATTTCTAAAGTTAAAATAGATAATATATCGGGACGAGATTAGGACATGACACTTTCATTTCATTTCAAGACATTTTTGTCGTGTCTCAAAATGGTTGAGACCAGAATGAGATGCTGGGACAAGACATAATTAAATACCTATAAACAACATAATTTTATTGTTATTTTTTGCAATGCAACTTGTCATTAACTGGTCATGAGACTTTTTGATAATTACATTTGTTTTTTAAGATTGTACACTACCTTTCTCATACATTTACATTTTCTTATATTTTATTAATATTTCTTTACCAACATCTGCTACTTTATAATGTCAGTCCAATATCAATATTAGACTTATCAAGCATGCCAATCATGTCATTGCAACCTAGTGATCAGATTTTTTTTTTTTAATGTACAGGGTTGTGACTTTCATCCCATCTGTAATTAAGCTCTCGCATTGTGGATTTGATCATATCTCACTTATTACTTTAAGTAAGTCCACGTCAAAAATAATAACAAGAAGGTTGATCTCAAATTTTGAAATATTAGGAGAATTTCATGCAACTCAAATTTTTGGCATGTAGATTTATGGCTTAGCAGTACAATACTGCCATTTCTAGTTAAAATTAGAGAAAGATGACGATTCAATTTAAAATTTAGAAAAAAAATTGTAATAACGTCTCATCAAAGAGAATTAAAAACAAAAAAAAACTCTTAAAATTATCAATTTATTTTAAAATCCCAAAAAACCTCATAAAGAGATTTTATTTGTTTAATTATTAAATTATTCTTATCTTTTTTTAAAGTATGTATTGATAATTAAAATTACAGTCGTTAGCAACTTAAAGTCTAATGATTAATAACTATCTTAGTAGATATTGATAACTCATATATTATATTTTTGTGATGAGTTAAGAAAATATGATGTTAATATCTGTTGTGATAGTTATTATTCTTCCGGTCCTTAATATAGGACCTAATTGTTGAGTTGGTTTTGGTCCTAAATATAAGACCCATTTCTCATATTTATCAATTTTCTCTAAATTACCCCTATAGAGACTCCTTCAACCATAATCAAGTAGTAGAAGAAGAGGAAGTATTAAGAAAGATGATTATGGTATTTTAGAAAAAACATGTGACATTTTTTATAATTAACTAACTTACCTAATATCATTAATCTAATCAAATTAGTTAAATGAGTCTTATATTAAGGACCGGAGGAGTAATTATTATAATTTTAATTATCAATGCATACTTAAAAAAAAAGACAATTTGACAATTAAACAAATAAAATTTTTTATAATGAAATCTCTCAAGACTTCTGAATAATTTAAAAATTTTAATAATTTTTTTGTATTTAATTTTGGGAAAAAGACAGAAAAATACACTCTTAATTTCAGAAGTCCAAAAAGGTCCGCTGAATTCAACAAATCCCAGTTTGGTACCATGAGACCAAATTGGGATTATTATGTGAAAGGAAAAGACCAAATTACCCTTCATTTTAAATATTACTTTTAAAATATCACAGCCCCTACTGGCCGGCCGGCCACCGGAGCTCCGGCGACGGCGGTCACCGGAGCTCCGGCGACCAGCCGACAATTGGTCACCGGAGCTCCGTCGGTCGGAATTTTTTTTTTTGAAATTTTCACAACTTCAATATAACAGTTAACAACTTTTGTAATGCGATTAACAACTTCAATATAGCAATTAACAACAGCTTTTCTGGAAAATTCAACAAAGTCCGGCAACCGGAAACAATTTTTTTGAAAATTTTTACAACTTCAATATAACCGTTAACAA
This sequence comes from Neltuma alba, assembly GCF_004799145.2. Taxonomy (NCBI): domain Eukaryota; kingdom Viridiplantae; phylum Streptophyta; class Magnoliopsida; order Fabales; family Fabaceae; genus Neltuma; species Neltuma alba. The sequence goes on along the minus strand of NW_021637645.1, from coordinate 85,482 downwards.
CTTTTGTAACGCCATTAACAACTTCAATATAGCAATTAACAACAGGTTTTTTTGAGAAATTCAATAAACTCCGGCGACTGGAAACAATTTTTTTGAAAATTTTTACAACTTCAATATAACGGTTAACAACTTTTATAATGCTATTAACAACTTCAATATAGCAATTAACAACAGCTTTTCTGGAAAATTCAACAAACTCCGGCGACCGGAAATAATGTTTTTGAAAATTTTTACAACTTCAATATAGCGGTTAACAACTTCTGTAACCCTATTAACAACTTCAGTATAGCGGTTAACAACAGGTTTTTGAGTTTGTTAAAGACATTACTGAAGTTATAAAAATGCCAATTTTTGAATTTAAAAACTTGTTGTTAACTGCTATATCAAAGTTGTTAATCGTTATATTGGAGTTGTAAAAATTTTCAAAAAAACGTAATTGTTAACATTATACTGAAGTTAAAAATTTTTACAACTTCAATATAACGGTTAACAACTTTTATAATGCTATTAACAACTTCAATATAGCAATTAACAACAAGTTTTCTGGGAAATTCAACAAACTCCGACGACCGGAAATAATTTTTTTGAAAATTTTTACAACTTCAATATAGCGGTTAACAACTTCAGTATAGCGGTTAACAACAGGTTTTTGAGTTTGTTAAAGACATTACTGAAATTATAAAAATGCCACTTTTTAAATTTAAAAACTTGTTGTTAACTTCTATATCAAAGTTGTTAACCGTTATATTGGAGTTGTACAAATTTTCAAAAAAACGTAACTGTTAACGTTATACTAAAATTGAAAATTTTTACAACTCCAATATAACGGTTAACAACTTTTATAATGCTATTAACAACTTCAATATAGTAATTAACAACAAGTTTTCTGGGAAATTCAACAAACTCCGGCGACCGGAAATAATTTTTTTGAAAATTTTTACAACTTCAATATAGCGGTTAACAACTTTTGTAACCCTATTAACAACTTCAGTATAGCAGTTAACAACAATTTTTTTTTGAAAAATTATATAACTCAAAAACCTGTTGTTAACTGCTATACTGAAGTTGTTAATAGGGTTACAAAAGTTGTTAACCGTTATATTGAAGTTGTAAAAATTTTCAAAAAAATTGTTTCCGGTCGCCGGAGTTTGTTGAATTTTTCAGAAAAGCTGTTGTTAATTGCTATATTAAAGTTGTTAATAGCATTATAAAAGTTGTTAACCGTTATATTGAAGTTGTAAAAATTTTCAAAAAAATTGTTTCCGGTCGCCGGAGTTTATTGAATTTCTCAGAAAACCTGTTGTTAATTGCTATATTGAAGTTGTTAATGGCGTTACAAAAGTTGTTAACGGTTATATTGAAGTTGTAAAAATTTTCAAAAAAATTGTTTGCGGTCGCCGAACTTTGTTGAATTTTCCAGAAAAGCTGTTGTTAATTGCTATATTGAAGTTGTTAATCGCATTACAAAAGTTGTTAACCGTTATATTGAAGTTGTGAAAATTTCAAAAAAAAAAATTCCGACCGACGGAGCTCCGGTGACCAATTGTCGGCTGGTCGCCGGAGCTCCGGTGACCGCTGTCGCCGGAGGTCCGGTGGCCGGCCGGCCAGTAGGGGCTGTGATATTTTAAAAGTAATATTTAAAATGAAGGGCAATTTGGTCTTTTCCTTTCACATAATAATCCCAATTTGGTCTCATGGTACCAAACTGGGATTTGTTGAATTGAGTGGACCTTTTTGGACTTCTGAAATTAAGAGTGCATTTTTCTGTCTTTTTCCCTTTAATTTTTTTACATAAGATCATATTATGATTTTTTCTAAAATTTATGGCATCCTACATTGAAAACCTCAGTTGTAGCTCCAGGCGGACCCGTGGATGTGTGCAGGGGCAGAAACTGCACAGAAGAAGAAAACAAAACAGAGAGAAGGCAAAGTCAAGTAAGTCCGGATTTTGCAGGAACTTTCTCAGAAATTGGTCGGACGCTATTATTTTACTCTTCCCAACAAATTTAACTTCACTCCATTAAATGCCAACACTGAATTTAATTTAATCCCATCACCATTTCTTTCTGGCGGAATTTTTTTTTTTGGGTCAAATTTCTGGCAGAATTAGTGTATGACAAATTTTAGTCATATGAAAATTGCGTATTTTGATTGTTTGGTTTCATGTTTTAGAAACAATTTTTTATTTTTAAAAACAGAAAATAAAAAAAACTTATTTAGTAAGTTGTTTTTAGTTGATTGTTTTACAAAACAAAAAACAATAACATGTTTTTAAAAAACCAAAACAATTTTTACACGTTTTTTTATTTTTGTTTTTATATTTTTAATTCTTTGTTTTGAAAAGTTTTGAAAAATCTTTTTTTCTTCTTACTTATTATCCAGTACTTATTATTATCAACAACAAATATTACTTACTAAGTGCAGTTTTCTATGATTTTTTTTCAAAATGATTTTTAAAATTATTATCCAAACAAATTCTTTTGTTTTTTGTTTTCAAAACTTTTTCTAAAAAATAATTTTATAAAATTGTTTTAAGAGCAAGAAAACAAAGAACAAAAACAAAGAAGCCCTAAGTTTCTTTACACAATTTCTTCTAATCTCATGTGTAAGTTATTTCTAACGTGTTTTATGATACTTAAGAAAAACCTTAAATCTAATTTATTTTGTGTCCGAATTTAACAATTTTCAACGTTGCCTCTTCTAATGTTTTTCTTAATTTTGATAAAAAGTAAAGAATTTATGACTAGAAATAGCACTATAACGAAGGTTGTAATTATAAGAAGGGAAAACTAGTTTTGAAGATATTTACAGATTTACCTAGTTTTAAATTAGGTCTTTAGAGTTTTTTCCCCTTTTTATTAGGTTTTTTTAGTTTTCACAGTTAATAAATCTATAGTCATTTGTCTTTGAAATTGTTAAATTTGAATTAGCAGTGCTGACATAGGAAACACTTGGAATATTTTGACAACTAAGCATCTGTGTGGAAAAAGTTTAGCCAGCTTCATCGGCAATTTCCACAAACCCCTCCGTTTTCTGGGTAGAAAAAGTTGTTTTCAAAGATGGCTAAATTTTTTCCACGTAGATGCTTAGTTGTCAAAAATATTTCAAGTGTTCAACGTGCCAGCACTCTCTCACAGAATTTCTTACACCATCAATTCAAACTTATTGGTCTTGGACTGAGGGATTTGACTGTAAAAACTAAAAAAAAAAAAAACCCAACAAAGAGAAAAATTAAAGACCTAATTCAAAACTAGGTAAGACTATAAGTGCTTTCAAATTAGTTTTTTCTTATAAAAAATTATGACTTTATGTTATTTTTTGTTTTAAAAACAGTTTTTTTGTGTTTAAAAAAACAATAAAACGTGTTTGGTAATTTAATTTTAGCTAGGTATTTGAAAAGCAAAAAATTATATTTTTTAAAAACCAAATATAAAATAAGATGCTTTTTTTTGTTTTTTGTTTTCATTTCTCATGTTTTTAAAAAATTGGGAAAATCTTTTCTTTTTCACTCACAAACCGTTTACCATGTGCTCCTCCCACGTCATTGTTGGCGATGGCCGTCACTTGCCACATGCCCCAATCATTCGTCGCCATCTCACCGCCAATAAGGCACGAGTTTTTTTGTCACTAAAGAATGACTAACTTGCATTTGTGATTATATGTAATTCAGTCGCTAATTTCATTGGTGATGGCCTGCTTTTTTGTAGTGGTGAAACTAGATTAAGAATTTTCTATCTAGATTTGTATTTCGTCCTAAATTGATAATTTTATTAAATTTAAAATGATACTAATAAAAAAATGGACCTTAAAAAAGTCTGGTGCTTACTCCTCCTCTGATCCTATTTATAAGCTTACGTTTAGAAAGGAGTATGATTCATTTTATAAACTTCAATTTGAGTTTATCTTAACATTTAATATATATTTTTAATGTTATTTTAATTATTTCTCTCTTATTAGATTTTCTACACATTTTTTTTTTAGTATTTATTATAATTATTTATTATTTTAATTAATTTTAACTAATTAATTTTATTTATAAATTAATTATTTAAAATTTGTTATAAAAGCACGAGGGAGCGGGTGGCAAAATTATATTTGTAAAATGAAGCACAAAATTTTATGGAATTATGTCCTACCAAACTTGCATCCCATCACAATTACCTCTGTGTCCTTCAAATAAGCATTTATTGTCCGTAACCAGAAAAATCCAAAGATTATTATTAAACCCCTCACACTTTCCTGTCTTTAGTGGCAGATTTTGTATTCTTCCATCAGAGAAGGGGCGTGAGAGTTAATGTCTTGTCTGCAAAATCTAACCTGCAGCGTTGACTTGTTGATTTCAGATCTAATGGCAATTCCCTCTTTTAGTATTATCAATTACTGAGATTATCTTTTTTAATTATTACTCCTTCCTTTCTAGTATTTATTTGTTGTCAGAGTTCCTTCCCATTCAAGTCTCCAGCATTAATCAGAGCTGAACAAATAATAACAAAATTAACTATTTAGTGAAAAAAACTGTTCAGATAATTTTTTTTAACAATTTCACTTATTTAATTTATATAATTTTAACTTAGTTATATTTAAGTTATTCAACTCAATTCTTTATGTTTTGGTCATTTAATAAATTAATCCATATACTTTAATATATATATATATTTGGCTTTCAAGATTGAGTTATAAACATAATCATAAATTGTAAGAATGAAGAGATTAAGTAATTAGAACTTAAAGATTGAGTTGCATCCATTTAAATTTTAGAATGTTGAAACCAAACTAAAATTATATGAATTAAATAATAATTGTAGGAGCATGAATCTTCCTTTAAAAATAAAAAAAGTTAGGGGAAAAATCTAGGATTTAGGATTTTTATATTCAATTTCCAACTGCATTATATTTATTTGTATTGTTTTATGCCTTACGGGTTTGCCGGTTGCCACAAAATAAAGTAATAATAAATGAGATGTAATTGGGGGGGGGGGGGAAGGAGTGCTTAAACTTTTGCCATACTATTTTGATCATATGAGGTAACTCAAATGATGATTAGCTATTTTCTTATTTATAAAAAATTTTGACAACTGGAGTTTCGAATGCCATTTATATATATATATATATATATATATATTATTAATAAAAGTATTATAACGACAGTGAGACTTGATATCAATATGGGGTTGATTTTATCAATGGATGCAATGTTTGTTGTCAATATTATATTTCTTGGAACATTGGAAACTATTTCATCTATTAACCTCATAATCTTTTGTAACAAAATTAAAAACTACATTTAAAATCAATCAATCAATGATCAATAATTATTATACAAAATCATTAATCACTACTACCTCCGGTCCTAATTATAAGAGCCAGTTGACTAATTTGAGGAGACTAAGTTGAGTTAGTTATTTGTCCTAAATAAGTGTTATTTTTCTTAAAATATCTTTGCTAATCAAATGTATTAATTAGAACTATCATTGTTAGAAGGGCTACTTTGAAAAAAATATATAAATATGAGAGACAAAGTGGATTGGGGTTTTATATATGACCAAAATAAAAGTCAAACCGAGTCTTATATTAAGGGCCAGAGGTAGTATTAATTTAGTACACCCTCAATACTTAATATAAGAGTTAGTTGGGGTTAGATTTGATTATGAATATAAAACCTCAATTCTTAATTCACTTTGTCTCACACCTTTTCTAAAAATATTGTTATTTATTGTAAAGGGCTTTTACTAAAAGATAATTTCAATTATCCAATACACATGATAAAAGATGATAGTTTTGGAAGACCAATACATATTTGTGACAAATAACTAATTTAATTAATTTCTTTAATATCTCTAAATTAGTTATTTTGTTTTTATATTAGGTATTAAAGATAATATAATATCAAAAACTCTATGATTGTTTATTTGTTATGCATTAAATTGATGATTTTTTTAAAGTGCTTGGATATTTTTCATAAATTGCAGTCTTTTGTCTTCTTTTAAAAATAATATGAATATTCTTATTCATTATATATAAGAAATGTTGCGAAATCCTCTTTGGTTTGACAATAAAACTTATAATGCCTTCTTAAACTCAACCACAAATTCAGAGTTAATTTATATTTTTTAATTAAAAATTGAAAATACATAGACACACACAGAACACTAATTAAACCCAAACAATACTGTTGATTCATCCTTTTATCTCTGCGTATCTGCAATCATTTGAAAACTACTCGATTGGAGGTCTGCTGATTCTCCCAGAGTCAACTTCTTATGACAAAATAATTTTAGGGAAAAAAATTACAACATCTGGTTCTAAATATAAGAGCTAGTTGACTAATTTGAGGAGATTAAAAAAATAAATTAAGTTAGTTATCATTATTAAAAAAACTGTCTTGGAAAAAAATGTATAAATATAAGAGACAAAGTGGATTAGGGTTTTATATTTAGGACTAAAATAAAAATTAAACGAAATCTTATATTAAAAACTAGAGGTAATATCAATTATTCAGAAAATTCTCTGTTGTATTTATTTGACTTCTGAAAATGAACTCTAAACTCCAAAGTGAAAATGAACATAAGCTTGAAGCATGCTGCAAAAGATTAGGGGGTGTTTGGCAAAACCAAAACTTAGGTTTCAAAATCACTTTTCCGCAAAACGAAATAACCTCCTCCACATATTTACTTCGTAATCCGTAAAAGCACTTCTGAAACTATGGTTTGGTTTCTATCCAAACACCCTTTTAAAGACGGAAAAATGATCTATTCTTCTGGCTAATCGGGTAAACGCGCCAGAGTGATTAATTATGCTAAACACCATGACTAATCTTAAAAGCAGAGCTTATTGCGGGGATTATTTTAATGGCTTGGGGGCGAGAGCTCTTGGGGTGGAAGACGTACGAGTAATTAAGTGAAGAACAGAGTTTCCAAGGTAGAAACTTTGGCTGACTTTTGAGGGGTCCCCACCAAATACTCGTTTTTATACGAACAATGAAACCTCAAAAACAGCTGTAATAATTAACCGCTATAGTGTCAGCAATAAAACAACAAACCCGAAACTGCAAAGTCAATAAGGGCAAACTCTAGCCATTTTGGCTGCCATTGCCATGAGAGAAGACTTTCTCATCAAGACCAGGCCGTTACACCCGTCGTCTTCGTCGTCTCATCACTCTCTCCTATTATAATTGCAACCCTCTAGCTCTTTGGTCTTGATATCAATTTTCTGTGTGTTATTTGTGTTTGTGTCTATTGTTTTCTCTTCATCTCTGAGGGGGGACGCCAGAGTCGGTTACCCAATTCCTCTACAGATCTTCCCTTTCACTTTTATTATATAATTTTTTGGTTCCCGGATCGGTGAGTAGGTTTATGTGTTAGCTGTTGATTATTGCTCTTTTATCTTGGTAGTTGGAGATGATATCATTGCTTGTTGGGTGATCGGAATTCTTCTTTGAATTCACAGTTGTTTATTCATTTGAACGTTTAGGGTTATTTGACATCCTGTTTTTTTGTAATCTTTTTGTTGTGAAGATTAGCAGAGGAGTTACATGTTGACTTGTAGACTTGAAAGGTTGAGAAGGGGCTGAATGATATGGATAGCCTTTGTTGCTTCAACTCTGTCACTCAGGTGAGCATTTCTGCTGCTTGTTATCCTTCTGATGCTGATATCGTCTTCCAAAATTATAAATCTTCAGAATTTCCTGGGAAAGGATTTGGTTCCTGGTGCAACCCCAGGATATTTCCTGATACTAATGTTAGGATCAAGTGCCTATCACTGCAGTAAAATCCTGAGTTGTTGCTAATAAGAGTGAACCCTACTTCGTTATAGTTTCTCGCAGCTGTGTCATCCGGCAAATTTAAACCTTCAACCTTGCTTTGATGCGATTTGTTAGGATCAATGGCATCTTGATAATTTCTTATAGCCACATTTGGCGAGAGGACTGCTCCCCTTTTGGATGCCATGGGCTTGGATGTTACACAATACTAATGGAGAAACCGGCCTTGTAAAGCTACAAGTAATTCCAAAAGCATAGGTATTTTGGAGTTTTCCATGGATTTTCTAAGCGGGTATGAGGCAGGTGTCCTGGTCATATATCTAGTTATCTACCCACTATTAAGTTCTAATCTCTGTGAATGGCCAAGGAGTATCTCAAATTTTACTCAAAGCATTTTGACTTGAAGGAAAATTGAAATGTAAGGACTATTTCGGCTAATTTGTGGTCATCGATTGACCTCAAAACAAGGGGTGATGACTGACAAAAGGCAATATAGGTATAGATGGAAGCAAATAACGACTGAACTTGAGTATGTATGATCAGTTTAAGAATTGGTTTTCCAAGGCTGTTTTGTTGGGATGATCATTTCTGAGATTTTTCCTCACTTCCTTTGCCACCCTTGTTAGCATTAATTTGTGAGATAGGAGGAATTGGGGATTACACTAATTGCAGAAAAGGAAAGAGATCTTTTCTGACAGTTGAGACTCTAGTTAATATGGATGCTAGATTGCAATAAATATTGTAGGTACTACTTCTTCCTGATTCTTTTCGCTGCTTAAGTAATGTTGATCCTGAAACAGGTGAAGGGAAAACAGTAATTGCATGGAAAAGTGAGGGCAGTGGAAGATCTATCTGGACTTTCTGCTAGAAGTATTTTGAGCACTCAGCCCTGAATTTTCTGCGGCTTGTTACATTTTTCAGATATAATTGATATGAAAATGCTGCCCCAGTTATATGCGGTCGTGGCAACAAAACTGTCTAGTTAATTGTCTTTTGATAGTGGGTTTTGCTCTGATTTTCTTCTTTCCCTCCTCTTTAGTGCCATTCATATGAGTTGTTTTGTTCAGACTCAGATGAGAATGGGTCATGCCTATGATATATCGTTTTCATTTTTGCTGGTATCGACTTTTTCTAGGACTCTAATTGTGGCGTATTCTTATTATTTGTTTCAGTTATTCCCTTGTATAGCATTTGTATTATGTAATATGTGCCTTTGGTTAGTCAAACAAATTACACTTGACAATTTTTTAACATATCTTGTTCAATTATGTTGAATAAGGCCTACCTACTCTTGCTATTTTATCAAAAACTAATGTCTTTATGTGGTGTCTTTTTTGGTCAAATATCTTCAGGTGGTTGGAGGACGTTCGTCAAGTAGCTCTGGCAAGGGCAGAAGCCATCAGAATCAGGTCAAGTATGGCTTTAGCCTTGTCAAAGGGAAAGCAAACCATCCAATGGAAGACTATCATGTGGCAAAATTTGTCCAGGCCAGAGGGCAAGAGCTTGGACTGTTTGCTATCTATGATGGGCATTTGGGGGATAGTGTGCCAGCCTATCTACAAAAGAATCTCTTCTCTAATATCTTAAATGATGTAAGTTGTCGATTTAATTTTAAACTATTAATTTTATGTGTTTAGTTTTTACTTAAAGTTAACTCAATGGATCATGAAAATAGTGTTGGCCCGTTTCTGGTTTATGTTACATGTAATAGAAGATTCTATTCTACTTTCCAACTTCCCATACTTTTTAGCTAAGAAAATATTTTTAATTGATTTAGAAAATATTTCTAAGTGATCTCTATATGCAATTGCTAAAACTTATTTTCTTTTGGTAACAGTATGTTGGGTTAATCTGCTTGTTAAATAATGTCGTTCTTCATAATTTAATTATATTCCAGGAGGACTTTTGGACTGACACAGCCAGGTCCATTGTAAAAGCTTATGAGGCAACAGATAAAGCAATTCTTTCTCATAGTCCTGATTTGGGACGAGGTGGATCAACTGCAGTGACTGCAATTGTTATAAATAATCGGAATTATGGGTAGCTAACGTTGGAGATTCACGCGCAGTTCTGTCAAAGGATGGGCAAGCAATACAATGAGTATAGATCATGAGCCAAATACTGAGAGGGGCAGCATCGAGGACAGAGGTGGCTTTGTCTCTAACATGCCAGGTTCGCTTATAAACCTTGATTTGTATGACATGTTACTCACAAACTTGATGCAGGATTTATAGTTATTCAGTAAGGTTGTGGGGGTTATGTGTTTCATTTACAATTTCAAAATTCAAAGTACAAGGAGAGAGTGTGTTTTGATCTGATGGACATGACTTAATTGAAAAAAGCCAGCTAGAATTTTTCAAAATGATACATGTCCTTTTGTTTGTTAAATCTACTGAAAGAATAGCATTTCGTTCAATAATCCATCATGTACAGGTAAACAGCCCTAGTTCTCTCCTTCCATACCTGTTTGGGAGGCTGATACTAATAAAGGTACATAGAGAACCTTGGGCAAACACAAAGCATAGGACTGTAAAAAGGTTTTACTATTTGGGAGGCCGTTTCTATTTTGATGACCTCTTTTTCCACATTACTTACCCCTCTCTATCAGCACACACTACTTTGGTACATCCTGTGGCTGCCATTTCTAATTGCCGCTTTCTCTTCCTTCTCACTTTCTCTCCCTCTCAGTTTCATCCAAAAAACACAAATGTCAAGTTTTAAAGAGGAATTAATGTGAGGGTTGATTTAAAGTGTAGAAAGCTAATATTCTTGTAGAGAAAGAGAGGGTTACCCTTTAGATGTGTGCTTATTTTATATGCTAGCTGGTGAAAGTAGAGTGACACTTTTTTGAGTACTGGACATTCAATATGGCATGTCGACTCCTGCAGTTGGTTCCAGATTAAAAGAAAGGAAGATGGAGTTGGAAAAAAATATGAATTTGAAGAATGGACCAAAATTCTATGCATACCAAATTTCCATATATTAATGCTTTCTGGGCTGTTATTGAATCTCAGTAATATAATTTTAATCTGGGATTGTTTGTGCATATCAAAGTTCACAATCTTAATTGCACATAAATTATTATACTGTCAATGGACCGTTGAAATTTGAAATTCAGGATCACATTGAAAAATCTTATAATAATGCTCAATTTTTGAAGCATTGTTATTTCTTACTGTATTAAAAACCTTAATCGTTTAATGATGCTCAATTGTTGAAGCATTATTATTTGCTATTCCTTGGTGGATTAGTCTGTTTTGAATTAGGATTTTATAACTCAAAGTTTGTGCTACTTGTTCTAGAAGAAGTAGTGGTTTGAGATGCCTATAGAAGGCTTGGTATCTATCATTTACTTTTTTCTATTATCTTATGTCCCGTAGGTTAAAAACTCTCATTGAGTTTGAAAAAGACAAAGACATCCATGGACACATTAATTACTTCAGAGTGTTTGTTGTTTATATATCGCAATTTGATTGTAAGTCATAGGTTTTCACTGAGCCCTTCTGACCGTAGTCTCTAGAAGACCTGATAATAGCAAGATTAAGACAAGGGAACTATTTATTGGGTAAAAAACCTATAATGTTTCCAAGAATAGTTTTCTGGTATGATTTGGCTCGGTGGTAGATCCGATAAGAATCCATGTCCGGTTCCAGAGTGTTATGCAATTCATTTTGGCTGTGATTCAGTGTTACAGTCTTATTTTCATCCATCACATCTGCTCATTTTGCAAAGTGGCTATGAAATTGTATTCTTGGGACATAAATGTTAATTGGTGGACCAAAATGGAAGCCTCAAGAGTCTTGGCTAGCCATTACAATATTTAATATGCAGCGCTGAAGTGTCTCTTTATTTCAGTGTTCTGTACTTCATAATAACTTGTTCACTTCCTGATATTTTATTAGGAGATGTTGCCAGAGTGAATGGCCAGCTTGCAGTTTCTCGAGCATTTGGAGACAAAAACCTCAAATCACACTTGCGATCTGATCCTGACATACAGCAGGCTAACATTGATGCTGAGATGGAGCTTTTGATTCTTGCAAGTGATGGTCTCTGGAAGGTCATTCATCAAATTCTCTCTTCTCTCCCCATGAGTTATCAAAAACTAATTTAACTCGAGCTAAAGTCGTTAGTAGAAGGTTCTTACATTGGTTTTTAATGCAATTAACATTCTCGTCTCATGGACATTCATGTGTGAACGAATCACAGGTCCGTGCCCGACAAACCTTGTGTGGTAACCTAATTCCAACTAAGAGAGGGGATGACAAAGATCAAACTTTTGATCATTCTGTCATACAGGCTTCAAAATTAGGTCAATGGCCACTTTTAATTTTAAAAAGCATAGGATTTGTTTAAGGAGGATGGGGTGGGGTGGAAGAAAACCCACCAGTGTTTGTATGGTTTATAAAGTGGTAGGTTAGTTTGAGTTTCCTTTTTGATTAATTTGCTGGCTTAACCTTTATCATCTAATTTTTACACCCTGAACTTTCCTTTTACCCACGGCCAATATCGAAAATTCCACTTTGAGAGTGTTTTGGAGTGACCGTTCACATTTTCATTAAACCTTCATACATTTAAAACCAAAAAAAAAAAAAAAAAAGCCCTTTGTACAATGGAATGGAACCTCTCCCTCTTTAACACTTCACCCTCCCTTCTTCAAAACTCTGAAGCAGGCCCTAAAGTTGTCTGGTGAAGGTCTACTGTGTAAAAGATTCTCCGCCGTTTCTTTTTCTTTTGGTTTTTTGTCTCTCACTTTTTTTTTTAAGGGGAAAAAAAAGAGACCAAACAGCTCAAAATCTTGACCTCCACTGTTTGGAGGGGCCAAGATTGCAAGTAGCCTTATGCGGTGTCTCCAAATCGAGTAGAGAAACCGGATGAGTCTGCGATTTGTTTTATATATGATTTCTAGAGGTTTTCTAAATTGATGATGTTATTCTTATTAACATTCATTGCCAGGTGATGGCAAATCAAGAGGCAGTTGATATTGCCAGGAAAATAAAGGATCCACAAGAGCAGCCAAACAGCTAGTAGCAGAGGCATTGAACAGGGACAGCAAGGATGATATTTCTTGCATTGTAGTTCGTTTCAGGTCATGAAACATGGGAACTTGATAAGATAAATCATAACCCTTCAATTAGTTTGGACGTCTGTGTCTCACCAAAGCAAACAAGATAAAGTCCGTCATGAATTTGCAATTCTGTGCAATATATCCTCTTCCCCTTAGCCTCCTCTGTAAAATTTATTAAAAAGTCCTTGGAATTTAGGTTGTACTTTTTTGTGGTTTTGTTAGTTTCTCTTTTGTGTAGATTCATACCATCATTTTTCTCTGTAACTTGGGTTATCAAACGCAGCACTGTGAAAATGGCCATAGTTTTTTTCCCCCTTTTTTCCTTTTTATTATTTTGTTTTTTGACTTCATTGAACATGGATGTATGCATTTTGTATAAACTTTTAGTGTATGGTATATGGGAATGCCCCTTAGTTTGAGCGGCTTAATTTCATCTCATGCTAGAGTGCAAGCGAGTTAAGAAATTAAGAAATTATTTTAAGTCATTTTATTTCCTAATTACCTTTTTTTTTGTTTTTTTTTTGTTTTGCTGCATTAATTGCGAAGTTCTTGTCTTGAACAGATATAAATTCTTTTTTCCCGAAGGAACATTGTGATTGTCTTTAGAAAATGTGCATTATTGCTATATGCTTGTCAAGTATGAAGGGCCTTGAAGCGATTTCCTTTTTTAAAACTGCCAATGAGAATGAAGATTGGCTGTTCTTTCCACGGATCGAGCCTTCCTCAATTGAGTCTTAATTAAACAATACTCCTCCGATCCTTAATATAGGACCCAATTGGTGAGTTGGTTTTGATTCTAAATATAAGACCCATTTCTTATATTTATCAATTATCTCTAAATTATCCTTATGGATACCCTTTCAACCATAATCAAGTAGAAGAGAAAGATGAGGTATTAAGAATATGATTATGGTATTTTAGGAAAACGTGTCATATTTCTTATAATTAACTAACTTACCTAACTTCCTTAATCTAATCAAATTAGTTAAATGGGTCTTATATTAAGGACCGGAGGAGTATATATTAACCATTGAACTGTGATTAAATAGCACTGAGGAGAAGTTATAAAGGCAAAAGCGAACCCTAGTCCCTTAATTTCATGAGGTATTTTTTTAATTCTTTAATTTCAGTGTTAATATATTAAATGTATTTTTAAAAAAAACAATTTTTATAAAAAATTATTTACAGGGAACCATGTTTAGACTAGAGGACTGAAAAAATACTTGTTAAATTTAAGAAATTGAATCGAAATTTTGTATAATTTTTTTAAATAATAAATAAATGTTTCCACCTCAATACTATACCATCATGATCTAATAGTTGTGTTCTTTGATTGAGGGAGATTATGGTAAGAAATTCCTTTCCGCCTGCCGCCGTTTTTTTGTTTTTGTCTGAATCAGTGACTATACCTTGAAGCGAAAGCGCACGATACCATTTTCTTTGCTGGGCGACGCCCTTGTCAGCGTTGTCACCTACCTTCCTTTTTCCTAAACCCTCCCAAAACCCTCGAATATCTCTGAACGTTTTCTAATATTTCCTTCTTATACACACTTCCTTGGTCTCTCTCTGTTTCGATCATGTCCAGATCATTAAAACTTATTAAGGAGAATGCTTCCAACCCGAAACTCTGGTTAGTCATCGGAATCGGTGTTGCCGGGATCGTGGTTCTGGCGGAGACGCAGAGGAGACGACGAAAGGTGAAGACTTTGAAGGAGGGTTTTGGTGCTTTTGTTGAGCGTTTTGAGCTACTGCCTTTCCCTCAGCCACCTCCTCCTGCAGCCAAGCAAGCGCTTTCTGGACTAACATTTGCCATAGCCGACATGTTTGTTTCTGGAGACCTAATAACTCTTTGCTACTTTTTTTCCCCCCCTTTTCCTTATTCATTTGGAAAATATGAAAGGGAATTTCGTTGACAGTAATAGTCTTTGATGTCAGTGTGTGAGTGTCTAGTTAGTCCTGTTTAACTTATTTTTAGTTCATCGTGCAATGCTTGTTGTGGGGATTGGCAGTTTTGATGTGAAGGACTATGTGACGGGGTTTGGAAATCCTGACTGGAAGAAGACGCATGAGGCGGCGGAGAAGACTGCCATGGTGGTGACTGCGCTGTTGAAGAGCGGGGCTACTTGTGTCGGGAAGACTGTTATGGATGAATTGTCTTTTGGGTAGGAATCTTTATGTTCATTACTTCCATTAATCAGCTGTAAAAGAAATTTTAGGAGTGATATTTTCAAGACATTGTCAGAATTTCGGGTGAGAACAAGCACTATGGAACTCCAACAAATCCTCAGATGCCATCGTGTATTCCAGGGGGTTCTTCAAGTGGTTCAGCAGTTGCAGTTGCTGCTGGGCTTGTTGACTTCTCCATTGGTGAGTTTGCATAGTCCTCTCTAATTGCCTGAAATGCTAATTAGTGTATTTGACGATTTTTTTTTAATAGTTATTTTGTTACTTTTGGAGCTGCCACTTCGTATTGTTCAGGGCGTTTTGATGAAACTATGAGATATTAAATCTGAAGTTAGATGCTTGGAGAATTTGCCCCTCATTTTTCCATTTCAATTTTTGTGTAACATCTACATATGTGAAATAATTATCTCTGTTTCCTGATTCTTTAGACCTAATTTTAATGCTTCTTACTGTTTGACTTGAGCACCAACCTGCTGACAGTAAATTTTGTTTCTTGTTGATCTATACATGATAGCAGCATCAATTTCATGATTCTTAGTCTAGTATTGTGATCTCTTCAATTGTTATGTGGAGCATTGCTCCCTATGCGTGGTCTGTTTCTTGTTTTGTCTAGAATATGCTTATGTGCATCGTGACTAATATTATGCTGATGAGAACCATCTGCTTTCGTTTTCTTGATTAATATATGTGAGCGCGGAGGAATATTGTGTTTCTGCAGGTACTGATACTACTGGAGGTGTACGAATACCAGCATCCTTTTGTAGTATTCTTGGATTTCGTCCATCTCATGGGGCTGTATCCACAGTTGGGGTTCTTCCACATGCACAAAGCTTGGACACTGTTGGTATGAAACTTTATTACACGTTGATGCTTTGATTTGACACTAGTTAATTGGACCAATTAGATACATCGGTTGATGAATTTACAGATGATTCTACTCCTATAGTGTTTTACATAGTTTCAATGCTGTGGCATTTGCCAGGGGATGAAGTGGTGTTTATGGGTTCACTTTGGTAGTGTGTGTGGGTGTTTAAAAGGAGTTTTTCCTTTTCTGATTTTCATAGAGATTGGTCTTCTATGTTGCATATTTGCTTTTCTGTAGCTTCATTTTATGGCCTTTCTCATTCTCTTTTCTATTATATTAATTATCCTTTAAAGCAGTGCCGTTTCTTTTACCTACCATATAAAATGATCTTTCATTCCCAAAAAAGACGTCATTTTTTTTCTTAAAAAAAATTGAAATCTTATTCTTCTAATTGCTTATCTTTTCTTTTTCTTTCTTTCTTCTTCTTCTTCTTCTTCTTCTTCTTTTATTTTTTTTATTTTAATGTGTCAGGATGGTTTGCCCGTGATCCATCTGTACTATGTCATGTTGGAGATGTTCTACTTAAGTTAAACTCGGTGGAGCCTAGAAGAGCAAGGCGTATTATATTTGCAGATGATCTCTTTCAATTGTCTAAAGTTCCTATGCAGAAGACAGTATATGCAATTAGCAAAGCTATTGAGAATTTGTCCGGGTGTAAGTTCTTGGACTTTTGAAGACTGATTGTTTGTGCTTTCTATCTATTCATCCTTCCTGAGCATGTGATCTAATATTAAACCACTGATTTTATAAAATGCTTCCATTTCTTGTTTAAAAGAATTATTGATGTTTGTCAGTATTAAACCACTGAAGTGTTTTGGTCCCCTCCTTTTTTTCCTAAACAGATCAGTCATCAAAGCACATGAATCTTTGTCAGTATATTGCTTCTAATGTACCCAGTCTAAAAGGGTACTGTCAACAATCAACCCGCGAACAAAATGGAGTACTCTTATTGAAAGCTCTTGCTTCTGTCATGTTTTCGTTACAAGGGTAATCTACATGTTTTAAGGTTTCATCATCAAAACTCCACCAATAAATTATGTTATGTTTCATATTGTATGTTATGCTTATTTATATTTCTTTCTGATAAAAGAAAGTTACTGAGTAGAAAGAAAAGATATTTTGCAAGAAAAGACAGAATTATGATCTCTAAGTGCAAATATAAGTAGACAGAAAATCAAGACAATAAAGCTTACTGGGATAATTTTTTTTTTTCGGTTTCTTTTGTTTTTTTGGGGTGGTGTGTCAGGATTTATAAGAGATTCTCTGGGATAAGGCCTGTTTTTGTCGCTATTTGTTTTTATTGTTCATATTCATGGTTTGGATCTTTCTTCAGAACTCCATTAAATGCACCGTTGTATTCTTTTCCGTAGGGAAGCCCATTTAAATTTGGATGCTTCATTGTGAATTATGATGCTTAAAAGGCAGTGTATTCATTGTCATGTGGTATTAATTGTGTAGGAAGGCTGTCATCTTATATATGCTTTTCCTTTTGTGTATCCTCTCTGCTCAGGTGCAAGTGACCATGGCAGGAAAATAATGAAATGTAATGCATAATGCGAAAGTATTCAGCAACTGTTGCGTCTAGCTCAGGAAAATCTGGAACTGATAAAAAGCAAAAGCTAAAGTTTACTCATAGTTTTTCTGAGAGGTCAAGGCTATTGTGGTTCTAGTTTTTATATAACATAATATGTTTAGGGTTTTATGCTTTATGCTAAAGTTTTTCTTGGCCAGAACGTTGTATTAAAGAAGGGAAACTCAAACCCCCCCCCCCCCCAAAAACATGGTTTACTTTGATGAGAGAGTAACTATTTGATTGTTGGTAGGCAATACATTACCCTAGCACTCACTCATTCTTTTAGGGATGAGAAGGAAGTTTATTGAAGAGAAGAGGAAACAATACAAGGACAGTGAACATTGCGTACACTGGTTTATAAATTATTGTGACTGAAAAATTTACCTGACATTCATAACGTTCAGTGGGAACTACATGAAAAGGGAGTCTGTAAAATCTATAATCCTTTCTGGTGTTGTACTTATGTCTGAAAGATTGTGCCATCTTTGAAATATCAGTGGCGGATTGGCAATATGCTTATTCAACACCTAGTTTTCTTTTCTTTTTCTTTTTCTTTTTTCTTTCTTCTTTTTTCCCTTTTGAAACATATAGTTGGCAAAATATTAGTTTCATTCAAAGCAGGTCTAGGTGTTGCGCATTTGTTAGTGCTTCCTGTTTTTAGGCAAAATGAAAATGTGAATCCGTTTGGAAAATTTTCCATTCTCTTTAAAATTTCCTATCAAATGGATTAGCATTTTGATGTTTTTGTCGTGACCGGTTTAAAGGCTAGGAAACATGGATATTGACATGGACATGGGACACAACACTCACATAAACACAGCAACATGACAGATTTTGAAGTGTTTGATTGCATTTTAAAGTGTTGTGTTGCAGCTACTACGATTGTTTTACATGTGTCAGACATGGGCACAGCTCTTTTTTGGAGCGTCTGCATTATATTTAAAAGGCTTCTTAGTGTTCTTTGCAATTAATGGTGGTTAATCATTCAAGTACATGTCATGTAGTGTGATCATACACCTTTTTCGTTAGAATATGCTGTACCAAAAATTTCTGTTCAGAGCTTGATTCCTTTTGACAAACTAAGGGATTCTTGTATCTTCTTTTCAGATATGAGTTCAAAACAAATCATGAAGAGTGGATTGAATCAGTCAAACCCCGGTTAGGTTGTGATGTGTGTGATCATGTTAGGGCAGCCACTGGTGCCACGTATGATAACATAAAAATATTGTACAAAGTTAAGAATGAGATGCGAGGTGCTTTTCAAAGTTTATTGAAGGTACCATAACATCTGCGGTTATTCCCTCAGTAGTTTTTATTGCAATTTTATTGATAATTCAAGATTTAAATGATTTTACACCAAAAATGAAATAGAAAGATATGTTGTTGTTATTTTCCATTCTCATGCAGATTTCCTGATATTAGAATGACCGGTAATTTATTTATCTGTTTTTTGTTCTTATAGTTGATATCCTAACTATTTTTCAGTTTGCTTTCCAATTTGCCTCTGAAATTTCTTGAGAAGTAAGTAATCCTTACACCTGTAGCATCATTTAGGCAGGAGCGTATCTTATTGCAGCTAAGCATGACAAGACTTTATTTAATTTTACATATTCTTGTGAAAAACGTGTATTAGGATATATAATTCCAAGTCATAAACATCTCGCCACATTTGTTTCTTAATTTGTAAGAAACATATGGAACTTCCATGAAGATATCTTCCCGAAGATTTGACCTGTTTCATGGGAGAAACAAATGTTATGAATCTGCACCTTGGGACTTGGATTTAGATTTGTTCAAACTGTTCATATCAGATACCCCATTTAAAACGATGTTCTGAATTTTGAACGTGGCGTAAAGTGGAACTGGAGAAGTTTCACTTGTGTGCTTTAGCTGGAGAGTGTTCTGGTCATTTGGATTCAGAGGACTCTGTCCTGAGTGAGTTCACTTCAATATCAATACCTTTATCAAGTTGTCATGACGTATTGTTCCAGGAAATTTTTGTGGAAGCAAAAAATTTGAGCTTAATGATGCCCTAATTATCACTCTTGAGGGCTGAATATCATGATTATGAATAGATGTTCAGAGCACTAGGATAAAGCTGATACATAAATTAAAACTAACATATCTTGACAGAAATATAGGGTCAGAAATTAAAATTTAAAGTAAAATTATCCCAAAATAAGATGATAAATAACCTAATGTCTTCTAGAATAAATAAAAGGTGATATTACTTTATAAAAAAAAAGTGATATTAGAAAAGTTACCAAATTATAATAAAACTACTTAAATGGGAAAATATGCTGAATGATACGATATTTAGTCTGTGATATTCAAGGGTTACTGAAGAGTGAAAAATTGTAGGGTAGGTGGAAAATAGAAGATTAAGTAGTCTGGTATAACAGGACATCTTCAAGTGAAAATAGGGAAGGCATTATATGACATAAAATTCTTGAGACATTGTTTTACTCTAATTGGAAGATAACTGGGATCTTTGATTCTCTTACGAAGTGGCAAAATAATTTGGCTGTTCTATTGTCTGCACATGTTAGCCTCTTACCATCTCTGTTCTGATTGTACCAGGACGATGGAATACTAGTTATTCCCACTGTTGCAGACAGTCCTTTAAAGCTTGATACAAAGAAAAGGTTTTCTTCTGAGTTTTATGACAGAACTTTCGCATTGTCAAGCATTTCTAGTATGTCTGGATGTTGTCAGGTAATGTAAAGTGTTTTAGCATTCAAATATGATCCTTTTCTCCCTTTCTCTATTAGTTATTGATCTGACACTTCACACTTTGATTGACTTATATAATAGTCTTGCATCATTTACAGGTTACAATTCCATTAGGATATTCCAATGATTGCTCTGTTTCTGTCTCATTCGTCTCTTTCCATGGAGCTGATAAATTTCTTCTTAATACGGTCTTGGATATGCATGCAACTCTTCAACAGCAAGTTAGTGATGTATCCTCCTGTTCTTTGTCGTTCTCAGATATGAATGGTAGCATGGAAACTTCAGAACTTCTGAAGGAGAAGGTTAGTTTTCTCTTGGCATTTTATCATCCTAGACATTTTTTCCTTAAAAAATTGTTAATTTAATCTAATCTTAATAATGTCAAATTTCATTTTGGAAGGGATAATTATCATGCCATGAGCAACTTTTAAGTTTCAGATTTGAAAATTTTGAAGTCCATTATGTAAATAGCCCATATTTTATGTTTCTATGATTTAGCTAATGTAGACCTAATTGCCCCAACATTAACTTAAATACTTTATCATTTGAGGTTCGGAAATAATTCAGGCCAGAGAAGAAGTTCAGAATAATTGGTTACGTTAGTAAAATGGGGATGATATTTATGAATCATCTGAGTTGGTAAATAAGGTTTTTAGATTAGACAATGTAAAATGGTGTTTTAGAAGTGTGATGTTTAAATGCAATGCTAATTCGTTTGTGTAATAAGCCTGGCCCAGTTGTCTGTGCGCATAATCATTTGTATGTGTATTTAACCACTATTATGAGATGGGCTGAGTATGAGTTCCAGTTATACGCACTTAGTTTAGACCATTTTGATAGCAGCTTTTATAGCTGTAGGGTGAATTTTATCTAAGCTATTCAAGAAGATCCCGTTGTCGAATGTGTAAGGTGCTGCAGTAGGAAGCAGGTTTGTAGGGTTTGGCATCACATGGTTTCTAATAGAAGAATCTTATTCAGGGAAATGCAGCATTTAAGGGAAGGCAATGGAATAAGGCAGTTAATTACTATACTGAAGCTATCAAGATGAATGGATTGAATGCAACTTACTATTCCAATCGAGCAGCTGCTTACTTAAAGTTGGGATGGTATGGAGGTTTTTACCATTTATCAATTTTCACTTCCATCTTTTACATTCTTTTCTCTGTCTGATATGTGCTTTCGTTGTGGGATTTGCAGCTTTCAGGAAGCAGAAGACGACTGCAATAAAGCTATACTACATGATAAGAAGGTACGAAGACGGGCAAGGGGCAGTGACTACTTTTATTTGTTTGTTTAATTATTTCGGCCAAAAGCAGTTAGTAATTTTTTTGAAATTATAATGTTTTAACTCGTAGATATCAGTTGCACGATAGGATCTTCCTAATATCATGATGAATGTTACAATATGTAAAGTTCATAATAGCATGATCGGTATTACGATATGTAAAGTTTTATTGCCAACTTTGCCAAAAAAACAAGTTCTATTACTGAAAGGGGAGAAATGAAAATCAAAGTTCTGGTCACACCATGATATGTGAGGGTATCTGTCTTAAGGAGTAGACGAGTAGCAACTGAATCACTCGTATCATTGGATACCCGCCAAATCTGCCATCTACTATTTATATTGCGTCTCAATTTTGCTAAGAATAGTGTGTTGTTATTTCCATGCAGAATGTGAAGGCATATCTGAGACGTGGAACTGCTAGAGAATCACAACTACGATATAAAGAGGCTTTAGAAGGTGTGTCCTGATCTTTAAAGAATCACCTGAAATTTCGTTAAAGAACTGGTTTTGAAATATGCCAAGTTTACAGGGGCCATTTCCAGGCAATTTCCTGTATTTTAGATTTAGATGTCCAAGATTGCCTAGACTTTTGCATTTCAAATTTGTTTTCCTGATTCTTGAAGTCGTAAGTTTTTCATTACTGCAGCATGATCCTAAACTTCTATGAAAAATATTGAGATTTTATGGAGAAAAATAATATTTTGGGAACTTTTACTTCATATTTTATATCTGCAAAATTTTTCTTTTTAACCTTTTTCAATTTCTCATGCTATGCAGATTTCAAGCATGCTCTGGTTCTTGAACCACAGAACAAGACTGCAAGCGATGCTGAGAAAAGAATCAGAAAATCGATGAGTTGAATTTGGCTCTCTTAGAAAACATTTCCCCTTGACTTCCCTCCCTGCTGGAGAGAATGTCAATGGCTGCTGGAAAATGAGACTTTGGATTCTTTTCATTACTGTCTATCTTCGAAGTGCAGGTGACTTGAAGAGGACGGAGTAGACGTGCCTATGTTGATTAGGTGCTGCAAATTTTGATCCTTTTATGTGTATATTTTATTTTATTTTTTGGTTATATAATAAGTTTGTATATTTGCGACTTTCGATATACTTTTACTTCGTGTCATTGTGGGAATGACTAGCTTTGTACAAGAATTATAAACCCTGTTAATTCGTTGACTGCAAGAATTTCATGTTTACAGCCTAAGGTCAGAAAGCGGGCTATATGTAGCTAAAGGTGGAAATAGGCCAAGCTGTCTGTCAGGGGTCTGTGGCCTGGCCTGTAAATGGCTTGGACTATTTAATGCTACATGATGTAGCATCCTTGTGATGCAAAATGGATGGTCAAACCTGGTGTGGATAGGAAAGAAAAAGGAATAGTTACTATTTATACCAGGAAAATTTTATTGGCAAATGATGTACAGTTTATTTCTCACGAGAAAAATGAAAAATGTTTCATTGGCTCTGGAGTGAAAATAATAAGGGGTAATTGATCATAAGTTTGAGCAGAAAATTAATTATGCAAAGATGTTTGGAATGTGTTTAAAGAGTCAGGTGGAATGTGTTTTAAACTGGTAAAATTTTGGAAAATCCGCACTGGGGGTACATATATTTTTTAATTTTCAATTTTCAATGTATTTTATGCAAAGATGTATTTTGAACTATTTTTAAGTTTGCTTTATTAAAATCCTTAACTTTTGCATAAAGATTAAAAATGCTAAAAGAACAAAGTTAAAAGAGTATTGCTAAAAATATAAAATTAAATAATTTTAAGAGAAAAAAATTACATAGGTATTAAATTAAAAATTGGAAGGAAATATTTTTCTAAAATTTGTCTTTATGTTTTAAATATGTTTATATTATGTAAGGATTGAGTCTTTAGTAGCTTTGCATGATTAACTTTTTTTAATTGGGATTTTTTGAACAATATTTCCAAATAATAATCAACAGTGATTCTGTTAATGAAATCAAATTGGATCAAACTCATCCTTTTTTTGGTTACCATAAACACGGAATTAAAGTTTAGTACTCTTTTAGTCTTAAATATATGATCTATTTGGTACTGTAATTTACATTACAAATTTACACTACAAAATGGATCTTATATTTAGAACCGGAATGAATTTTTTTTTAAGAAATATTTTAATCAATATAAAATTCTGCCAATCCAATCCCAAATAGCTGACTTCTCAATATCTTTTTTTTTTTTATTTGGGGATGCAATTCTCAATATCTTTTTTAGTAGCCTAGTAGTCTAATTACATCAACATAGGCATACGTTTAAACTAAATATAAACTTCCTTAAAACTAAAATAAACCTCTAAAATATGAGATTTATTTATTTATTTGCCACAATAAGTTCTGAGATTGCTAATTTTAAGGAGAAGTAATTTTAGAATAAATAAAAATTGAAAAACACCACCAATTTTTCTGGCCAGAAGATATACAACCTTCAAATGCTGGATTCCAAAAATCACTCTGGAATACCCAACAAGATCAATTGTATTTCTTGGATTCTTTTGCCTTTCGGTTTGGCCAATAACTGTTTTTTCTTCGCGTCCTTAAAGCCTCCAAGGATTAGGAACATCTTATTCCCGCAACCAAACAAACCGAAAACCCGTTGCATGTACCAGTTTCCTGAATTGGCAATTCTCCAATCTCAATCCTTGCATGTCGATGCCTGCTTCCTCTTCATCTTCTCTCGACACGTCCTGTTCCTCTTTTATATGTCATCAATATAGACGCTTCGCTTAATTTCTGTGCGAGGAAGAGGACAATAAAGGAACAGGAAGACTCCACCGATTCAAACCACAATAAATTAGAAGAGAAAGAAATCCAATTGATTATCACGGAAAAGGAAAAAAAAGAAAAAAGAATAACGACCCCATTGTCAAATTTTTGTGAGGTATAGAGATTTGAAACCCCGTCATGTTTTCTAAATCTTCTAAATGCTTCAGCTTCACCGTGTACAGAGATTGGCTTTACCGTTATTCATTCACGAACGCCGGACTCCGATCGGTTATAACCGACCTCGGTGATGGGACCACCATGCATTGTTGGGTTCCCAAATCCCTAAAACCGAACAAACCTTCGCTTATTCTCATCCATGGATTTGGGGCAAACGCAATGTGGCAATACGGTGAGTACCTTCGGCATTTTGTCCCCCGTTTCAACGTCTTCGTGCCGGACCTCCTCTTCTTCGGCGAGTCATCTACGTCGCGTCCCGAGCGGACGGAGTCGTTTCAGGCTCTATGTGTGAAGAAGCTGATGGAAGCACATGGGGTGTGGAGGATGAACGTGGTGGGGATTAGTTATGGTGGCTTTGTGGGGTACAGTGTGGCGGCGCAGTTCCCGGAGGCGGTGGATAAATTGGTGTTATGTTGCTCTGGGGTATGCTTGGAAGAACAGGATATGAAAAATGGATTATTTAAGGTTTCGGATTTGGATGAGGCTACTAGCATTTTGGTGCCACAGACGCCTGAGAAGCTGAGGGAACTGATGCGGTTTTCGTTTGTGAGGCCTGCCAGAGGCGTGCCTTCTTGGTTCCTTACTGATTTCATTGAGGTAAGCTTCTGGATTTTCTGCTTTGAAACATGAATTTGTTTGTGTGTTGAAGTTTCAAATTCAGGGAAAGCATAAAGAACAGAGAGTCCTTGTTTTTTTTTCCCCCTCGGGTGCCAACAAACAGAGTCCTAATTAATGACTACATATTTTTGGTATATCATGATAACTGTACCCTCGTAAATCTCCTCCCCCAAGGGTATGCCTGCTTTTTGAGTGCTCGAAGGAATTTTCTTCTGAAGAAACAGGGTGACAATGAGATATATCGTCCCTGTCAATTAACTCTTTGGTATATCTCTTGTATATGTTGATATACATGTTGTGGATCTCAATATATTAGTTTATATTTATAATAAAACCTTTAGCAATTTGTCATGAACATTTTTCAAATTCTATGTGATGCCCAGGCAAATGTTTTTAGTTTATGACTCTATTTTACATGACATAAAGCTGATATAAGATTCTAGTACGACCAAAGCTAGAATCTCTTTTAATTAAGGTAACTTTTACTAAGCAGGAAATGACATATGAAACAAATCTGACTGTTCTATCAAAGTAGTTTGGATTTTGTGGGGCCTTCCTTTCGTTCACCACCCTTGCTTGCAGATAGGTTCCTGATCATATGATTTTTTTTTTTTTTTTGCTGGGGATCATATGAGAAGTTGGAAGCGCTGATTTTTTCCTTTTCAATAACGCACCTAAACTTGTAATGGAACTCTGTTGTCTCGAAGTGTGTATGTTATCCTTATTTATCAAACTTACAAGATGGGTGTGTATTGGATTTGCGACAACGCTGCACTATTTTAGATCATCATCTGTATTTTATGTGTGATCACTGTGGAATATCCTCATTAATTTTGAGACTCAGCGATATAATTAAGATTCAGTTTATCTTGGCAAATGAAGGCTACTGCAAATGAATTGAAGGAAATTACCATAAGAATGCGATTGTAACATGAAATTTTCAGCTAAACGCTCAAAAGATATCTCAGTATAGAAGATGATACCAAAGATTTGTATTTGTTTATAAATTCTCCAGGCGGATGGATAATACCCGGAATAGCTATTTATGATGATGTCATTCAACTCATACTTGAGAATTATGTGCTTGAACATTCATTCAGAAAGAAGTCAAACCAGCAAAATGAGCTTAAAACTCATATTTAAGAGGCTGAAATTCTTGTGCTTAAGGCTTGTACTGATACGGAAGTTAACTTATCTTAGACATCATTCTGTAATTTAACATTGTCTCCTCATCTTCTCAGATAATTAACTATGTTCTTGTTAATTAATTTGGACAGGTGATGTGTATGAAACATGTTGAAGAGAAGAAAGAACTCATTGCAGCAATACTCAAAGGTCGACAACTTTCCAACCTTCCCAAGATCACCCAGGTAGATTCCTCACTGTTGCAGGACGTAAATGTCATGTATGCATACTGATGGACAATTTTTAGTAGTGTCTTACCTGCAGATTCTTTAAACATGAAAGTGTAGGAATATAGCCAATTCTTTCTTGGCACTCTGTCATTCTTGATTATATTTTGCTTTTGCTGTTGAGATTTTTAACGACGCATACCATCCTTGAACATTTCTTACAGCATACTGTTATATGTCCTCGCATGTCATAATTTTACCGAAGATTTGGATATGAAACACCTGACTGCATTGTGCTTTTGATTTAGAGAAAATAGTATGTCAGTGTTATTTCTTACAAGTTAGCTAGCATTTCCGCTATGTTTCATTTTGTCATACTTTTTCTTATGGTACAATAATGACAGCGATTCAAACGCAGGAACTTACAAGAATACTATAGTTCTTAGAATCTTATACTAGAATGGATATCTTGCCAGTTACAACTTACAGCAAAGCCAAACAATTTGCTTTCTCTTGACGCATTGACTCCTAGTTTTCTCTTTCAAAATATGATAGTGAATCAAAAGAACAAAAATCGTACTCTCTTTTTTAATTTTAAAATATTGTGGGATTCTATTTGAACAGTCTACGTTAATTTTATGGGGAGATCAAGATCAGGTGTTCCCTCTGGAATTAGCCCTCAGATTAAAGAGGTGATGTTTTATTACTCATGATTTGCATCTGACATAATTTGAAAAACGATTGAAATTTGAATATTTTCTGGGACAGTCATATCGGAGAAACTGCTCAAATGGCAGTTATTAAGAATGCAGGGCATGCTTTGAATATAGAGAAGCCTAAAGAATTTGCCAAGCACTTAAAAGCATTCCTTATTGGACCACAGTCATGCAGCCACTCACCTTCTATCAAAGAACAGATTCAGAAGACAATATTTGATTTCCACAGGTCATGACAGAACATATCCCAAAGCATCCACAAGCTGGAACCAACTTTATTTATAGTGCTTTCTGCTTCAAAAGTGAGAGAAATTCTGAAGTATCGTGTAGAAACAGCCGCGAAAACGACATGCGGGATCCATGTGCCGATTTGTTATATATACACTATATGATGCTTGAGATTTTTTCAAAAAAAGAATGTATGGAAAGATCAATGCTTTCTTCATGTGATGGTAAGTGGATCAATCAGTACATGCAACCAAGTCTGATGCAGAGGAGCCTCTGTTTCTTTTTCACGAAATTTCCAGAAACGTATGTACATTGACGAATGGAATACCAGTTTAACGTACATATTACGTATAATACTGTTATCTTTAATTTGTTTTCACACTTGTTCTTACTGTGATTATGCTGTATTGAGCTGGCAAGTTATGTTCAAAGTTTCCCAGGCAATGATTTTCATCATGGTTTTTCCTTTAAGCCAATTCAGGTTCAAATTCCCCATCTTGTTCCAATTAAGCCCAGTTCTGTGTGTATAAGAGAAGAAAATCATTTAAGCCAGGCAATGATTTTCATCATGGTTTTTCCTTTAAGCCAATTCAGGTTCAAATTCCCCATCTTGTTCCAATTAAGCCCAGTTCTGTGTGTGTATAAGAGAAGAGAAGGATAATGAATACAATGATAATGAGAATATAATTTATTCCCCACAGAATATTAGGCATATAAAGCCTAAATTTAAGGAGAATGACAGTAAGGTATCAAAAGACGCCAGACAATTTTCTGAAAATTTAGTTACAAATATTAATTCGATTTTTTAAAGACATTTATTTTCTGCCATCATGAGCATTACAAGCTGATATATTTGCTTCTCTTTATTCTTATTTCAGTACTTATATTTGCTTCATTATTACTGCTTCATATTACAACAGGCCTTGAATGAATGTCAAATTTCTCAGAAGATGAAAGCTGCGGCTCCTGCAAATAATATTAGGAAACCCCATTCATTAGAATCAACTTCTTATAGAATAATGAACAAACTCATAAAACTGAATAAAATCATAAAGTAAACCAACAAATTTAAGTTGAACTCAATGACTACATACAAATTAAACGAGCAGGTTGTCAGTTTTAGGTCCGTTTAAACGATGTTATAAAACTGCATAGGTGTTTTCTTCAAAACTAGATATTACAATGAAAATGTACAGAGACTAATCCAATATTAGAATCAATAGATCATAACCATAAGTTAAAAGAAGAGAAGTGACGTACATGGACATAATGCTGAGGATGGTTAATGTGGAATCTTTGCTGATAAGCATTTAAGCCAATCTGGGACTTGGCTTCAATAACTATGGACCTCATTGAATGAAGCAAGTGGCCATAGCTCATTCCTGGTTGGTTTTTCATGGCTTGGATGAAACTCACTGTCAATGCTCCCCCATTCATTCCAAATACCTATTTCATCCATCAACCCATGCCAAAAAAAAAAAAAAATCAGTTCATTTCCCATTTAAATCCCAACTGGATAATTAACTAACTCCAACAAGGGATCTGAATATCTTATCATCTGTTCTCGCTTTTCCTTCCCTTTTTTGTTTTAATGAAGTCATTGGGTTCTTAAGAGATATTTAAGGTTAATACAGGCCATAAATATTTAATGAAATTGGTCATATATTTCAAATAAGAAAATTAATACAAATAGGTGATATTTTTAATATTAATAGATCTCAATGAATTTAATATTTATAAGTTATGAATTGCGTCATTAACAAGTCAAACTTATAAATATTAAAAAAATATTAAATGAAATTAAGAAAACATACTTATATTTGATGTTTTTATCTTGAATCTACCCGAAATTTTTCTCATAACTTAATAATCACATGCCATTGGTAGCATAAAACAAATAAGGATTCAATATTACATTCAACATTGTGAATCTATCCGTACTTCATGTTATGCACTTAACCTAACAATCAAATCAAGGGATATTTAAGAATGGAGAAAAGAGCAAACTAACCGAGGTGTCTCCAGAGGATCCATTGTCATCACAGGCAGATATGCATATAGCAAGCCCTCCATTGGTACCTTTATAATGAGGTTTCCCTCTCACATGATCTTCCCATCCATATTCACCAAACCTGTTCATGCGGCACATGAACCCTAAATCAAGAACTGTTCCGCTACTGCAAGTATCAATGATGGCGTGCAGTTTGGCTCCCGCCGGCAGAGGCTTCACCAGAACATCGTTTATGATGTCGTCTCGTAACTTTCCGGCATCCTCGTAATCTACCGGACATAGTGCTTCGTCGTAGCCGTCGTCCTCGTCCATGTCGTTGTCGGCCATCCTTGATCCATGGCCTGAGTAGTGGAACACCAGTGAGTCGCCTGCCTTGCATCCCCTCACCAGCATCTTCATTGCCTCTATCATGTTTGCTTTTGTCGGCATTGTTTTCCAGTTACTATTCTCATCGTCTGCACATATACATTCATAGCTTCCTTTATCAAAAAAGGTTACTCTTCCCATAGCTTAATATACAAACTAATTAAAAGTTGAATTTGGTGCCAAGCACAAGATTTTCATTCACTTTTTTTTTTTTTTTGAAAAACAAGTTTATTGGAGGTACCTATACTTTTTTTCAATTTTCAATTTGGTACTTATATGGTTTTTGTTCTTAACTAAATCTTTATTTTTCCTCTATTAACATCATTAATCCTTATGTAGAGACTAAAAATATCAATAGAACAAAGTTATAAGAGCTAATGTTGCTAAAAAGATAAAATTAAATGTTTAATTAAAGAGAAAAAAAACACATAAGTACCAAATTAAAAATTGACAGAAAATATAGGTACCTTCAATATGGTTTTCCCTATATATCTTAATATATAAGAATGGTAGAGATTCAATTTGATTGTCTTTCATATTTATTTATTTATTTTAAAGTAATCCTCACGGTAATTATATATGTTAAAGATTTTTCATTATACGAAAGTTTTATTACAAATAATTAATAAGTAGAGTTTAGAAAAAACAACATATATTTATTACACATAATTAACTTAACTAATTTTTTTAATATTTATAAATTAGTTATGATATTAAAGACTACAATTATTATAATCTAATATTATGTATAGGTATTTAGAAGAGATTATGTCCCATTTGTCATGATTAATCAATTGATTTGATTTCTTTAATCTTCCAAAATTAATTAAATAGCTAATCATATTAAGGACTAGAAGTTGTGATGTTGTACATAGTATTCCTTCTGTCTTAAATACAGGAGTTACATAACTAATTTAAAGATATTAAAAATACTAATTCAATTAGTTATTCCTAACAAATATGTACTCATTTTTTCTAAAATATCCCTTTAATTATTTATGTTAAAAACTATTTTTGTTAATAAAAACCCTCTTAATACATGTAATCAGTATAGTTATTTAGAAAATTATAAATTATAAATTTTTCAAATAAATTGAATCGAGGTAACATATTTATGATTAGGCAATCTTCAAAATCTTGTACCTCTGAGGACGACAATGGAATGAGGAGGGAATCCAAGGTTGTCAATGAGGAAGGCTTTCATGCGCAGGACATCGTTGACTGAACCCTTCAGAGCATGTGGTCCCTTCCCGTAAGTGATTCCACACAGCAACGCCCTCTTGTTGCCGCCGCCGCCGCCGTAGAATGGAGAAGGACCACCCATCACCGGTGGTGCTGCTAATTGTGGCTGTGGCCTCATCACCACCGGCCTCGGCTGCGGCTGGTAATACCCGCCGGCCCAGCTGTTGTACCGAGCCGGCGGAGCTCTATACCCGTTTCCCTCCCAGTTGTTGGCTTGGCAATAATGTGGCACTCCCAGTGGCTTACCACACTCGCAGAATCTCCCTCTCCTGCACGCCATTTCCCCAAGACCGAGAAAGAGAATGGATCACAACGAAGAACAGAGGTTGAAGAAGCTATATAACTATATAAATATATATATTTATATATATCAATGTAAACGGTGACTCGTAATTATACTGTGTGTTGAAGCTGGTATATATATATTAGGATGCATGTGTATATGGTGAGGTACGCATGTATCAGAATCAGATGCACTCGTATTTATTAATTTGAAGGTGGAGAGGGAATATATATATATATATATATATATATATATATGTATGTTTGTATATATCTCTGGTTATTGGATCTCTTTATAGTAGAATTGGACTTGAGGCCTCTAATGTGCCAATTATGTGCTTTTCTAAAGCTACCTTTTGACAATAAAATTATGTAATTTTAAATTTTTACAATTTTTAAAGAAAAGAAATAAAATTTGCATAATTTTATATCATTAAAAAATCATATAAAATTTAAAACTGCATCATTTTATTGCTGTAAAATATCACTTATTTTATATAAAATTCAATAATAAAAAGAAAAAAAAATAGGGGAAGTGAATTAGGAGATTACAAAGAGGAACATTACAGAGGGCCACGTTAGAAAAGAAGTGGAGCATAAGACCTCAATATAAGTGACACTTATTATGGAATTTTATTATTTTGTGATTGTATTCTTGCTTAGAATCCCATAGTGGTTCTCCCTTTATTGCGATTAGTTTAATATTTATTGGTGACATTTTGAGTAGCGAATAGGATTCTATACGTAGCTGAGGAAACCAAAAGATGCGTAAAGAATTTGAAAAATCAATGGGTATTAGTGGTATTGCTTGCATACATTTGGCTTTTAATTTGGAGATATATTCAGTAGCAAATGGGTGGAGACGTGTGTTTCTAATTTCTTCTGAGATTCCTTCCTGAAATATTATCAAATTGGTATATGTTTGTCCTTGTCTATCCAGGGGGAAAGTTATCCTCAAAACAGCGGGCCGCTAAGGTTTTAAATAATTAATAATATGTATAATTTATATGCTTGATTAAACTCTATTTTCTGTAAATTCTTTTGATAATTAATATTTTTTATAATAATTTTATGACTTAGAAATAAAATAATAGATTATATATAATTTTATAATTCTTTTAGAAAATTGTACAAAATGAAACAGTACATCCAAGATGTAGGAAAAAATTATATACAAAGAATACAACAATTTTATATTTTCATATTGTAATTGTATGATGACGATTAGGGGACAATAATTAATACGATGGATCTTCAAATTTTATAAAAATTAATCAATATGCATGATATATAGACTTTGACATAAAATAAAATAATATCTTTGGCATATTTAAGTTAATCTAATTAATTAATATCATATGAAAATTAAATAGCAAAAAATTACATCTAATGGATCCTTTGAACCATATTCAAACTTATATACTGTAGTATCGATCTTCGTTGGGCTTCAAAGGATTAGTCTGTTAGGGCTCAAAAATAAAAAAACTAGCCCATTAAGGTTCAAGGTTAGCCCTTTTGAACCTGCGTTTTTTTTTAATTATTATCAAAATATTTGTATAATTATGGATCAGTCTTTTATGAACAAGTCTGAAATAAAAAATTATTTAAAAGAACTAATACTTAAACTAGATAATTAATAAGAATTAGATGTCTTGAACTAGTAGAAGAACAACTAAAATCAATTTTTAATTCTTTCAAAGATGGTAATTGATATTCTTAGCATTATAATCACTATAGGAGCTAGTGAATCTTCTTTTACCATAAATTCACATGTCTGAACAAAATATAAAAAATTCTCTTATTCTAACAAATATTCAAGCTCTCATTTATACCCGTAGGTGTTGCATAATTTTATTTTAGATAAAAGTGATGAAGACCAAAATCTTGATATTTTTATCACTAAAAAAGAGCCCATTTGTAGTGAAAAATAATCAAATATTGTTGATCTTGATGATAGTGATGAGGATGAGGATGAAGATAATAGTCATGTTGATATTATTAATTTTTAGCTGCTTGGTTTTTATTTTTTTCTATGCAAATATTTAGGACTTTCTCTTATTTTTATTTTAATTTTAATTATTCATTTTATCTTAATCAATTATTTATTTTGTAGTTAGTGACTTAGACATAAGTGAATGTTATTTTATAAAAAAGACCAAGCCTCTTCAATAAAGAAAACCCAAACAGAATCAATATGGTCATAATGACTATGATATAAAAAAGTTGACAACTTTAGAGTCATTCCTGCTATTATTGAAACCAAACATTCGAACAGTTGAGTTTCAAAGAATAAATTTGAAAGGTAGTCTATTGGCCAGGTATAGTAACCCGTTACTCTTGTGCCTTTAAAAGCACCAATGGTAGGACTCTCTATTGAGCGAAAAAAATTGAATTGATCGTTATCCCAGTACAGTGGAGAGTATAGGTTACTCATTGGCACCATGGAAAATGAGTAAATCTGCGTTCAAAACTTCTTTTGAAGCGACAATTAGCTTTAATAATAAGCAGGATTTGGTTTCTGTAATTAACAATTCGATTTGACCTACAGGATATGAAATCATGAGTAGCAATAAGCTCATTCCAGTCCCTAGCTACAAACCAAAGCGCATCTAAATAGGCTTTCAGCTTCTAGTCTCAGCAAAATTTCTTCAAATATGTGAGGAGCAATAAAAGAAATTCAGCCATTTGAGGCTGAGTTTTGCTTCCATGGATAGCATCCACAAAAGTTTCTTTCTTTTTTATAATATTAATTAATGATATTTTATTTACTATTACTAAACTAATCAATTTTTTAACAAAAAATATCATTATACGTATTTAGTTTACATAAAAAAAGATAAATTTATGACAAAGATAAATGTCTGTCTTTAACTATAACTCCGGTAGAAAATTAATGAAAGAAATTCCAAGATAAAAACCAAAACAAAGACTTAACTGAAATAAAATCAAATAACCGGGCAATTGACGAACCAATCAAAAATGACAAAAAGTAGAAGAACCTTGAAGTCAAATATCTGGAAACAAAAAACATAAGCATTTTGAGCTATCGGGAAATATAGAAAAGGAATCATAAATATTCATATTTATTATTTCAACAAATCATCAGCACAAGATCAAATAATAAACAATATTTGATAGAAAACGATGGCACTTGAAATATTCCGTTTCTTCCATGTGTTCTTCCTATCCCTTTTCTGTGTATATTTCCTAAGATCACGGATGCAAATAGTAGTATATATGATTGCTTAAGCAGTCAAATACAAACAAATAAAAAGATACTGGCTACAAAAAGGAAATTGATGAAAACGTTTATGTAGTTTACGAAGAGAATAATATAATCATTAATAATGTGTAATTAATGGCTCTAAAAAATAGGAAGAATTACAATCAGGTCTCAAGAAAAAAATAATTATAAAACAAGTCTTAAAAGTTGTCATTTATTACTTTAAAACTTATTATTACATGCTATTTAAGTTGTTATCATAACTTTTTCATAATTATTTTTTTTTAGAACCTCATTGTAATTCTTTCTAAAAAAATATTCATTTACATTGATTGCTAGATCCCAACCAACCCATTTTTCACTTCACCTGCGTTACAAGATTTTAAGAGTAAAGTTGGTTGATTGGTTGATGATTGAAGTTGATAGATGAAGATGGATTGATCGATGCATAATTGATATCTCTCAAATTTTATGCACAAACAAGCTCTTTATATTACAATAGTGGTTGCATGATTTGGCCACACAGTACATTATTTGCAAACATGCACTCTGAACTCATACCCCTTTTTTTTCTTTTGTCAACACTTCTACAATACATATATATATATCTCACAAGTTGGTATTAATGTTGTTGCTTTATGAGACGCGATGAGGGCTTCACTATTTGAAGTTGATGGATGGGTTCATATTACAACTGACTTTGAATGGAGTTGAAACGTCTCAGAAGACGAAAGCTGTGGCTCCTGCAAATCAAATCAAGACAAAATCCTCATTTAGCATCTCCTCCTATATATAGAGTCACCAATCAGATTGATACAACGTGATCTCCCTAAAATATTCTTATATCACACTAAATTATATATTATAGTTGATAAGTTAGATAAATTTGAAAAGAAATAATAAGTATTATAGATAAAATATATATTCGCTAAGGCTATATATGATTTTAATGATCCATAACATAGATTAAGGTCTTACATTAGAATAGTGCTGGCGATGGTTGATGTGGAATTGTTGGTGATAAGAGTTTAAGGCAAAGGGTTGCTTAGCTTGGAGGATTATGGATCGCATTGAGTGAAGCAAGTGTCCATAACTCAATCCACCAGTAGTGGCTAATTGGTTTCTCATGGCTTTGATGAAACTGTGAGTCAAGGCTCCACCACCCGTTCCAAATGCCTATTTCACCAGCAACAAACAATTAATAAACTTTAATATTGATTCCTTAATTCCTACCTAACATACATATAACTACACTAAAGTGGTTTCGGTGCTTGTGAAGAGTATCGAAATCTGGATGATCCAAATTTAATCTTTTTAAAGCGTATAGAATATAAAATAATAATAATAATAATCAATTATCGTCACCGAGGTATCCCCAGCGGATCCATCGTCATCACAGGCAGATATGCAAATGGCAGTCCCTCCATTTGTTCCTTTACAATGCCCTCTCCCTCTCATTTGATTTTCCCACATGTATTCACGTAACCTGCTTTCACAAACCAAACATCATTAACACACACACACACACACACGAGAACAAACATACAAACAGAGAATGTACTTCCACCTATTTTTAATATAAAAGTTAGTTAATGGTTGGATTTAATCATAAATATATATAACATCTTAATTTACTTTTTCTCTTCCGTATTTATCATTTTTTCTTAAATTAATTCACCTAACTTATAAATAGATATACTTCTCTGATCTTCAACATAAGACTTATTTATAATTTGATTAAATTAAGAAAGTTAGGTAAGTTAGTTAATTATAAAAAATATGATATGTTTTTTTTCTAAAGTACTATAGTTATCTTCCTTAATATCCCCATTCTCTCTCTTACTTGATTACAGTTGAGGTCTTAACGGAGTATCCATAAAGGTAATTTAAGAAAAATTGATAAATATAAGAAGTGAATTTTACACTTAGGATCAAAATTAACTCAATAAGTAGGTCTTATATTAATGACTAAAAAAATATAATCTAGTGTTATATAGGAATATTTTGGGAAGATCACGTTACATTTATTATAATTAACTTATTAATTTACCTAAATTAATTCAATTGCTTTTATATGAAGGATAAGAAGGAGTATGCTATCATGTCATGTAAATAAAATACTAGTTCGTTCGCATCGATGTATTACATGAATCATAATTACATGAACATGAATGAAACAGATGAGTAACGTACGAACCTGTTCATCCGGCACATGAATGGCAAATCAAGAACAGTGCCACTTTTGCAAGAATCAATAATGGCGTGAAGTTTGGTGCCACGAGGGAGAGGCTTAACGAGGATGTCGTTGATGGTGTCGTCCAGTATTTTGCCTGCCTTCTCGTAATCCACAGGGCATATTGCTTCGTCGTAGCCGTCGACCTCATCGCCGTCGTCGTCCACCACATTGGATCCATGTCCTGAGTAGTGAAACACCAGGGAGTCTCCTTCCCTGCAACCCCTCACCAGCAACCTCATGGCTTCTATTATGTTGGCTTTTGTCGGGATTGTCTTTGGGTTGTTATACATATCGTCTGCACCACATTATTACTCAGTTTTGTCGGATTAAAATCATAAATGTGTTGATTTTAAGAATATTCTCACCGCAATATAGAGTTTTAGGAACCCGGGGGGGGGGATAATTGTTAATATATCAATGTTGATCCTTACAATTTGATCAAAATTTGACTTTGATCCTTGTTATATTTTTTTTCCTTATAGTTTTATAAGCACTTGTTTGGAGTTAACAAGATTACATATCAAAATTAAAACTAATTTTAATTCATGTACTTTTAACAAGTTTTGTTTTTAGTCTTTGTATTTTTAATGAATTTTGTTTTTAATTGATCCCTATACTTATCCAGGTCAAGTAAAGGTTAACACCGTTACACTCAAAATAAATCTTTATGAAACGATAGGCATAAAAAAAACAACAATTTGAAAGTAAAAAGACTAAAACAAAAATTTAATCAAATTATAAAGACCAATAACAATAGTACTACTGTCGGTCTTTAATATAAGAGGTGGTTTAATTTTTATTTTGATCCTAAATATAAGACCTCAATCTAATTTGTCTCTTATATTTATCTAGTTTTTCTTAAAGTAATTCTTGTAGTAATAGTAGTTGTAGCTAATATATTTGATGAGTAAGGATATTTTAAGAAGACGACACTTGTTTATTACAAATAACTAACTTAACTAATTTTTTTTAATCTACTCAAATTAGTCAACTAGATTTTATGCTAAGAACTGGAGATAGTATCAACTAATAAAAAAAAAATGCATGTTGTGTGATCTTCAGTACACTTCTTAACCCTTAGAAGATGGAGACGTATACTTCCTTCAGTCTCTAGCATAGGAATTAGTTATGGATGGTTGAATTTAACTTTAAATATAAAACTTCAATGTACAACCTATCACTAATATATATATATATATATATATATAATACTCCATTCTTTCCTTCTTATAATGAACAATTATCAAAATTATACAATTTAAAATGTTAGTTAAATTTAGTTAATAGTAATAATTGTATAAGACATTTTTTTTTCAATTATACCCTTGTTTGTAAAAAAAGTACATAAAAGATAATGCGTGAAAACTTATCACAGAATGACATATATATTTGATGGAGGTAAAAATCTGAAGACTAGCTAGTTTAAAATTTCAAACAAATAGGATTTATTTTTTATATTTAGAGAT
Source organism: Neltuma alba (assembly GCF_004799145.2). Taxonomy (NCBI): domain Eukaryota; kingdom Viridiplantae; phylum Streptophyta; class Magnoliopsida; order Fabales; family Fabaceae; genus Neltuma; species Neltuma alba. The sequence continues at coordinate 47,312 of NW_021637645.1, read as the reverse complement.
ATCATTATGAGAAAGATTATTCCTATAAAAAGGAGCGGAGGGAGTATAATGTTATACGAAGGTATTTTAAAAAGATCATATCATTATATCATAAGTAACTAATTTATTTAGCTTTTTTAATCTATCCAAATTAGTTAAATAGATGTTATATTTATCACTGAGAAAGTAGGTGTGTATGTGTATGTATAGGTGTGTGCATATACATGTAGCTATTCATGAAGGATGTGATTTTGATTTTCTATACCTCTGAGAAGGACGATGGAGTGAGGGTGAAATCCTAGGTTTTGAATGAGGAATTCTTTCATGAAGAGGACGTCATTCACTGAGCCCTCAAGTGGATGAGGTCCACTCCCATAAGTAATACCACATAACAACGCCCTCTTGTTACCGCCGCAATAGTAACACTCACCACCCATGAGTGGTGGCTGTGGTTGTGGCCGCGGCCTCACTGCCGCCACGGCTGGCCTGCAGGGCAGTTGCTGGTGGTACACACGGTTCGGAGCTCCGTGTTTATTAGACAGAGCCGGCGGGGCTCTAAACCCATAGACGACGACCCGGTTGTTGTTGGCTGGGCAATAATGTGGCACTCCTGGAGGTGCACCACATGCACAGCAGGATCTTTGTGAGATGGCTGCCATTTTCGAAGATTGAGGAAGAAAATGGGTGAGACTAGAGCTTAACGGAGAGGTTGAAGATGAGTTGTGTGTGATTTGGGACGACTAGATTGAGGAGTATTTAAGGTGCATGGAAAGCTGAAGGCATACTTTAGAATCATATCTACTTAGCTTCTACATATGCTTAGTGGAGACAGAATTGGATTCTGATAAGAGAACCAAAGAAATGGAAAAATTCATATTAGAATGTAGGAATGGTATATATATTATTGGTCATTGGTCAGGCTTCAGGCCTATATATGTTAACTAACATTCCGTGCTACTGTGGGGTGGTTTGATTTCCTATTTTTAAAACAGCTTTTGTTTTGAAAGATGCAAAATTAATTTAAAAAAATGTGTTTGAATATGTATGTTTAGTTATGCATTCTGAAAAATAAATAAAAAAAATCAAAACATCCTTTTAATACTCCTCCGGTCCTAAATATAAGACTCATTTTGATTGCACTACAAAATAGGTCTTATATTTAAGACTAGTGGAGTATTTATTCTTTAATTTGAATTATGAATAGCAATGTCATGGTATTTATTATTCTATATATTTTTCGATATTTCAAAGCAGATGAAAAAAAATTAAAATTTAAGGGGTGCTTGGGTGAAAAAAAGGGAGTGTTTGGATGGAAATCAAACTATGGTTTTAAAAATAATTTTATGGTACATAAAGTAAATATATGAAAAAATTTGCCTCAATTTACAAAAAATATACTTTTTAAAGGTACTTTTGGAGTGTTCCAAACACTTCCCTAATCAAATGACACCACGGTTAGAAGTATCAATAAAGAAAGCAGGTCTTGTTTGCTAAGTTTGTTTTTTTGTTTTGATTTATGATTTTCAGTTATCATTAAAAAAAATAGTATCAAGAAAGGAAATGTTTTATATGTCCACATGGAAAAGAACATTCTTCCATTATTATGGAGTGTTCTTTCCTATGTAGGACGAGAAGGAATCTATTAATGTTAGTTAAGAAGAATCTTTTAACAATAATTGTTATAAAAAATATTCTTCAATCTTGCGCATCTTTTTGGCTACGCCATGCAGCTTACGCAACATTAGTAGTATTATGTAAATGGATTTGGTTTCAATATTACAATACCTAAACCATTTAAAACTAAATTTAATAGTCAAAATTTAAAAATATTTTTGAAAATATGAAATCATTTTTATTTTAAATTTTAGATCTATCAAAATAATAATTTACCAAAAACACAAAATAAAATTTTATTAAATCGAGACCGTTAAGTTTTAATCGCTCCATATTGGTCAGCACTGTGACAGGTTCCTTCATTAGAATTCTCATATCAAACATAAACATATATTTGATGGGCCATTTTTAAGAAATAGGAATTATCTATATATATAACCATTACTTAAATGTTTCACTTGGCAATTAGCTGGCCCAATAGGATCAAGTTCACAAGGAACCGTGCATAGCACTGAAGAGGGAGCTGCCGAATACACCAGTTACGCCTAACATATAAAATAGATACATAAGAATATTGTGTTCAGGGAGCTGCCGAATACACCAGTTACGCCTAACATATAAAATAGATACATAAGAATATTGTGTTCAATCTAAAATATAATCATAAAGTTGAAAGTTAACACGTGTCGGTTTGTGTTATTATGGACATTTTTTTCTTGAGACAATTTCTCATTTCATGTGCATTTTTCATAAAACAAGACATTAGATTCGAATATGGCAAATGGAGAAATAATTAAAACTATCATTAAAAAAAGCTTTATACCTCTACCAAGTAAAGAAAAAGGGGCTTCATTAGATGGCATAATCCAACTTGACAAGACGGGACCAAAATAATTAATCGTATCTTAACAAAGCTTTTGAGATATCGATCGATTGGTACCTGAAATGATGGAAACATGTCACGCATAATTATTTGTTTCTGATAAGGTTGGTTTGAGAATTCCAACGCCGACTTCTGGTCAAAAAAAGAGAATTCCAACACCGACCAGGCTTCTTTTCTTGGGAATATTACTGTTACTTTATCGAAAGATTTTTATACGTTTAATCTTTTAATTTTATATAATTTTTTAATTTAATTTTTTTAATTTTAAAATATCATTTAACCTTAATATCGTTAATATTGAATAATATTTTTTATAACAATTATTGTTATTTTGAAAAAAAAATATATTGTATATATCAGGGTTTCATAAATTTTGCAAACATTTAAAATTTTAGTATTATCATTTGTCAACAAGATTAGAGTTTTAAAAATTGAAAAATCGAAAAGTTAAATTTTGTATAAAAATATATCTTAAATACAGGTAATGAAAATTTCATGCATATATATTACTCCCATCACTAAATATAAGACGTTAATATCAACAACTGTTAGTTAAGGTGATAAACGGTCTCACTCTTTAAAAAGGATAACACCAATTCAAATCTTGGGAAATGTACTTGTTAGGATGATTTTAATATTAAATGTTTCTAGCCAAAGTAACTTGATGATACCTTTAATTACACCAAAACTACAAGACATAATGTTTTTCTCCTACTTAATACCTTTCCCCTAACACCCTAAGTAATTTCACAGCCTTGTCTCTTTTTTATATTTCTCATACTACCTTTGATCCTTAATATAAGAGTTAATCTGATTTTTAATCTAGTCCTAAGTATAAGATTCCAATCTAATTTGTCTTTAATATTTGTTCATTGTTTTAAAGTGATCTTTATAATAGTTACACATATTAAAAGTTCTATCAAATGGTAGTTTTAAATAAAACACATGATTAGTAAGAGCATTTTAGGAAAGATAATACATATTTATTATAAATAGCTAACTTAACTAATTTTCTTAATCTATCTAAATTAGTCGATTAAATTTTATATTAAGGATTGGAGGTAGTATTTGATGTCCTAGTCAAATTTTAGAAGTGATTGCTACACACTTTTTACCTAATAACCATACATAACCAATTAAATTAATTTTTTTAATATTCATAATTTAGCTAACTTGATCTTATATCATGGATCGAAATAAGTGAAATTGTCACTTTTACTCGTTAATTAAAGTTATGCTAGATCACAATATTTTTTCGCACCTCCTCCTTTCAAACCGCCAAACTCTCCCTCTAATGCATTAGATTTTTCTTAACATATTCATCTGGTCCTATTTATAAGTCATTTCCAACAAATTCATATAGACCAATAAAAACCTTAAACTTTATTAACTCTCATTTAAAATTTAACAACTTTTTATCTTTATCTTTATTTAATATATATTACAGTACATCATAATAACAAAGTTAACACAATAATAAACGAAAGTTAAAATTATACCTCCATAAAAAAAATTTTCTTAGTGCCCTATAAATAGAAGTAAAAAAAAGCTATATGGCAATTAAGGTAGACCTAGAGAAAGCCTATGACAGGATGAGGTGGAACTTCCTAGAGAATGTGCTATGTGAGTTAAACTGTCCTATAGAGATGAGACATAGAATTATGATGTGTTACAACAACCTCTACAAAGATTCTTGGCACAGGGAAAAATTGGAGAGTTTTCAACCTACAAGAGCGACTAGACAAGAAGATCCTATCTCCCCTTACTTGTTTGTACTCAGCATGGAAAAACTCACACACCTTATACTAGATAGAGTGAGAGGAAAACAGTGGAGAGGACTGAGAGTTGGCCAAAAAGCCCCAAATATATCACACATGATGTTTACTGATGACCCCGTGCTCTTTGCCGAGGCTAATACTGACCAAATTGAAATTATTTTAAATTGTTTACAGGTATTTAGCACCAACTCAGGATACACAGTGAGCAGCGAGAAGACCCAAATTTATTTCTCTCCAAATGTACAACAGAGGGTGAGAAAAAACATATGCGACAAGTGCAGATTTAAGCAAGTTGATGATTTAGGAAGATACCTAGGAGCAGATATAATCCACCACAGGAGGAAACGAGAAAGTATAAAACAGTGGGGGGGAAATGAAGAAAAGGTTGAATAGATGGAAAACTGATGGCTTGTCGCTAGCAGGGCGGATGACGCTAGTGAAGTCAATGACTAATTCCGTGGCACTGTTTCCCATGCAGCATAAGCAAATTCCATAGGGGGTGCCAAACACCTTAGAGTAGGAACGGAGGAAATTTATATGGGGAGAGTAAGAAGGAAGCAAAAGATGGCATCTATTAGCGTGGAACATGCTCTGGAGCCCAAAGGAGAGCGGGGGGTGGACATCAAGTCACTCAAATGCATAAATGAAGCTTTCCTTCTCAAATTACTATGGAGAATCAGAACTACACCAAATGAACTCTGGGTACGAGTTCTCACAGCAAAGTATGAGGGAGGGAAGATAAACAAGGGAGGATGATTACGAAGAGCCATGATTCAAGACTATGGAGAGAGCTAGCTAAGATGTCAAAGTGCTTTCAAGATCTGACTAGCATGGACATCCGAAATGGAGCTAGAACAAGAGTCTGGTTAGATAAATGGGTACAAGGAGAAAGCAGACTCATTAATCTAATCCCACCAGATCAGAGTATAAACAAGGACCTGAGAGTTAAAGACTTATTAGATGAAGAAGCCAGCTGGAACGTGAGGGAGCTAGAACAATGGCTACCACAAGCAGTTTTAGAGAAAATAACACAAGCAATCCCACCTTACAATAGGGAGGGAGAAGAAGACAGGATCAAGTGGAGCTTGATAGGAGATGGAAATTTCTCTACTAAAAACGCCTACCGGCGGCTAAAAGGAAGTCAAAGGGGAGAAGGGAGTAAATGGTGGGGGAATCTTTGGAAATTAAGAGTACCTGAGGGAGTTAAAACATTCATATGGATGATGGGCCATAAAAGACTTCTGACACGCAGTCTTATAAAGAAATGGGATGGTAACTCAGCGATCTGCTTGATCTACAACAACCAAGAAGAGGATAAATCACATGCCTTAAGAAACTGCCCTTGGGTGAAGGAAATATGGAGAAAACTCTTAACGAAAAATGATCAGGTGAGTCATGGAAAGCATGGATAGAGAACAACATGATGATCAAGCGAGGAAGAGGGAAAGATTATACTGGCCTGAGATTTTTGCTACAGGATGTTGGGCAATATGGAGATGGAGAAATCTCATACTTCATGACCAGGAAAGGGCAATACCATGCAATGCGGATAGAACTATCAAGCAATATCATGAAAACTACATGAGCAGATGGGATAGAGATACTATACAAAGGAGAGAGGAGGACATAAACTATGTCGCTTGGAAACCACCTCCTAATGGCTGGCGTAAAGTCAACACTAATGGAATGGTTACAAGGGGTGGTGAAGTAGGATGTGGAGGGGTAATAAGGGGAGATACAAGGAGTTTGTCAAGGGCTTTTCAATACAATTAAGTGCAGAAAATATATTGGAAGCAGAAGCTTGGGGGATCCTGGAAGGGATGAAGCTATGCTTGGAGCTGGGATTTAAAAAGGTAGAAATAGAAGGAGATGACGCGAATTTGATAGATGAGCTGAATACAAGGGCGAGAATAAGTGGGAACTATCTGCTATCACGGAAAATCAAAGAACTATTAGGAAGGGATTGGACGGTTAGATTTCTACACATCCAGAGAGAAGGGAACAGGAGGGCTGATAGACTTGCCAAACTGAGTAGACAACAAGCTTCACTAAGGACAAACTGGATTCAACCTCCGGAGGAAGTCGGGGAGGACCTGCAAGCTGACTTGATAGGAATAGGATGTTTTAGATAGTCTTCTTTGTCTCTTTTTGTTTTCTAGGCGATTGCCTCACTTGTCACCAAAAAAAAAAACTTCTCTTTCTGCCCTATAAACAGGGCCAAAGGACTATTATATAATTTCTCTTTTATTTTTTTTTTATCATAACTCCTACACCCATTGCCTATGCTCCATAAAGGGTTAAAACTCACAACATTATGAGAGGAGATATTCTCATAATCCTTTTTTCTCATTTTCTTCTTAGAATCCTATCTCCACCTTTAGATTAAATAATGAATTGTTCAAATTTCATACTTTATAAAACTATTATTATAACACTGCATAAATAGGAGAGAGAAAGTGGACATCTACTTTTTAAAATATTAAATCTGAACCATCTATTATTTGATCCAATGGTAAAGATGAGAGTATGAGAAAAAACTAAGGAAAATTGATTTTGAGAAGATCTAGACCCACATTATACTTAAAAATGCCCTAATGAATGTGCCTGACGTCATTTGGACTACAAGACTGTAGCTTCTCTTTCATATTTATTTTGATATTACTACCTCCGTCTTTAAAATAAGAGTTTGCTTGACTTTTATTTTAATTCTAAATATAAAATATCAATCCACTTTATCTTTCATATTTATCATTTTTTTCTCCAAATTAGTCCTTGTAATAATAGTAACTCTAACCAATACACTTGATTAGCAAGAATACTTTAGAAAAGATAATACTAATTTATTACAAATAACTAATATAACTAATTTTCTTAATCTAGTCAAATTAGTTAATTAGTTCTTGTATTAAAAACTAAGGGTAGTATATTTTTTTATTAAAAGACAATTTTTTTTATTGCCCACCCAATTCACCGGAGCTTTGCTCCGACTACATCTAGATCTGACCCGCGTTACGTATCTGGCTGTAGTGGGTGAGTCTCCCAACAGAAATTTTTGCATATACTGAGGGTCGAACTCGAGACCTCACTTAAGCGGTACCAAACCGCTTACCACTTAGACCAACCCCCGTTTGTTATTAAAAGACAAATTTGTTCAAACTATGTAGAAAGATTATGGAGGAAAGGCCGACCAATCACATGTGGCTAATACGAGCAAAGCCCAAAAACACACTGACGCCACAACATCTGAAACAAAAACTATTAACACACAGGCCAAAAAAAGGGTCAGTATTTTAAAGACTAATCAAAGCTTAAGTCCCAACTCGAACCAGCTGCAACACTACCAAACTGAACACTGCTTGAAGTCTCAAAAAAGAGGAACAGAAACTACCCATAACCACCCATAAATCAAGGGACTTGAGAGGGCGCCACGGATCACAGTAGAAGTAAAAATAGAAAAACTCAATTAGTGTCCTAGACAAATTCGAAGAGCATCTTATGTTTTGGAGGAAGCAAATTCTCTTCAAAGAATCTTAAATTTTAAGTTCTGAGGGAGTAAGGAGGTTCCAAAATTGTTAATCATTGTCAAGTCATAATTAAGGAGTAAATAACTTGATGGACAAAAGGGCGACACGTGTCTGAAAAATGGCTCGGATCACGAATCGGAGCCATTGGATGCTTATCAATCTGCATCATCAATTTTCCCTCAACCATAAGCCTTTTTTTGTCGTATGATTATGCTTCTAGTGACTTTCTGCAAGTATGAATAGGCGAAACTAAATGAAATGTCCTTAAAATAATAATATGCTTTTTTAATATCATCCGAGATTGTTGGTAGCAATAATAATGACTGAGAACTTTATAGGCATTGGACTTGTTTTCTTGATGGGATTAACTATCCCTTGTTCTTACTAATTTTGATCATCAATCCCCAAAAAACCAAATCAAAACATTTTTTAAAAAAAAAGGAGCTTCAAACGATGTTTGCTTCTCTAGAGCAGTCCCAGTCGGGTCTTGATCCTCTCACAATCCTTCTTTTCTTTTTTCTTCTCAGAATCTAATCTCCACCTTTGGATCAAATAATAAATAGTTCGGATTTCATATTTTATAAAACTATTATTATAACATTACATAAATAGGAAAGAGAAGATGGATATCTGCTTTTTAAAATATTAAATCTGAACCATCTATTATTTGATTTAATGGTGGAGATGAGATTCTAAGAAGAAAAAGAGAAAGAAGGATTCTGAGATAACCCAAATCTGTCCCAGTCTAAGTCTGCCCTTCTTCCTTTGATATGTATCTGACAATAATACCCATCAAATTGAGGATTGTAGAGTCACAGTTGAACATAGCTCTTTCAACGTGGTTTAAATAAGCTTCTCTAGGAAGAGCAATTTTAATGTCTGCTCGAATAGGACCCAAGCTCTACATCTTCTCATCGATTTAGGTACTGTTTAGATTAGTTTTTTAGAAATAATTTTATAAAATTAAAGATAAGTAGATGAGAATAATTTTGTTTTGGCTGGTATGAAAATACCCTTTTAAGTACTTTGAGGGATCTCAAATACCCTTAACGTGAATATCAGATTATAGTTGAGAAGTATGAGCTATGAAATTATGGATCCTCCATCATTTGGTTGGGTGCAAAATTATAGTTGGTTGAATTTGCTTCTATGCTCCGAGGGCAAAAACCATACTACCTTCTGTACTTAATAATAGGTTGCTTTCATTTCAAATATAAGACATTAATTTATTTTGTCTTCTAAATTTATAATTTTTTTCCAGAATATCCACACTAATTTGCATGTTGTAAGGGATTTTTAATGTAAGGGTAGTTACAAAGAACATGATTAGAATAAAATATTATAGAGAAATCAACACATATTATTACAAATAACAAATTTAACTAATCTTTTAACATCCATAAATTAGTTATCTTACTCTTTTATTGAGATTAGAGGGAGTGATATTGATGCTGGATCAGGTCCATTTTGACATCATGGAAAGCGAATAAATTATTTTTCCCGTTCTTGTCAATTATATTTATTATATATTTATAATTTTTATTTAATAATTAATTTCTATTCATTTTTATTTTTTTAGGTAAAAACTTAATTGAGTGAGTTTCATCATTATGAATTATACCAATCTTTATTATTTAAAAAAAATTATGTATATTATTTTTAAAACAGAGACTAAAAAATACTTTTTCAAAAAAAATATTTTTCTTCATGTATACCAAACAAGACAAGAAGATAGTGTTAGTGCACCTTAAGAATATTTTTTTAAAAAAGTGCCCGATAATAAAATGGACTCTCACGTTATTCCTTTCTTGCTTGTGTACAGTTGTACACTTTTAGAATTCACGTGCTATAAACTGTTTGGATGCTCCCTTCTTCCAATTTAGGATGATTTTCTTACCATGCTAAAATCTTTTACTACGATTTCTATTATGATGAGTAATTCTTCCGTTTTCTTTTCTAGTTTAGATTATTAGCTGTATATTAACTCTATATTATAATCTTTTTATCTTAACAATATTTGTCTTTTTATTGAAAAGAAAAGTCTTCGGATTCTCTCCCATCATTTTTCTACCTTCCTCTCTGGCTGCTTCAAAGTAATGCAAAATATTAATACTTTACAGTAACCATGTTTTATAGTCTCAAATTTATTACTTCTTCCCTTTCAATTTATAAGATGTTTCTGAAATAAATTGTGAATACCAAGAAAATATAGTTAGAAATCTTAATTTTTATAAAGAATGCAAACTTTCAAAAATGACTTTCATTTAATACTAATCCCTAATTAACTCACACTTAATTAATGCAGGTGTTTTGGAACAAGGTCATTAATGAATCATTTTTTTCTAAAACATCTTATGCTATAAAATATGAAATTACTCCACACAAAAGGAAAAAAAAAAAAAAAAAAGCTCTATAAATTGAAATGGAGGGAGCAGAATTTTACTTGTATACAGAGACGACCGGAGAGAAAGCTCAAGAGAGAATCCAAAATGCTACTATCTAAGTATCCAACGCATGTCAAATATGGATGCGGTCTACACATAGATTGGTAAAGACATTTGCCATTAACATGATATAAAAATGCAGCAGACAAATTAATTTCCATCAAAGTTAAAATGTAACTAAATGTGGACTACAATTTCCACTATTGAAAGGCCAACAACTTCTCCAAGATTTTCTGAAAATTAATATCGTTCTTTTCATTCAACTTGAGAATGAACTCTTAATTGCTTATAAGAGCAATGATGTGAGGAAACCAAGTCATAGCACAAACCGCTGTGTATGTATGTCAAACCTCTCAGAAGAGGATAGTTGTGCATCCTGTAAAGCCCAATTCAAAACCTTCTGTAGCGTCAACCTCACATATCATGGTGAATTATCCAATATTACGAACTGATATATATTCATATATGTACAGATAGACCAAGTGATGGCACTAGCACAAGATTGAATGAATAAAATGAATAAAAAAGGAAATTTAATTTTTTATTAAAACGGTTGTTTGCAGATGGGCAATACTTTTTTATGGATAGTGATAGCATGGATATTATAGATATTAGATATGCAATACCTGTCTGATGCGATCCATGCCTAGCATTTTATTTAGCAGTGAAATGATGGGACCATTTAGGGCAACTATACCAATTTTAGCTCCTCTGATTGCAGCACGAATGGCAGTTAACAAGCGACTATAGGTTAATCCAGGTTCATTTTGCACTGCCTGTATGAAACTATAAGTCAAGGCACCAGTAACAACCTTTCCACCAAAGGCCTACCAAAAACAGGCAACCCCACATAAGTCCATGATGCTCACAAACACCTTTGATCAATTCACATGAAAGTCAAAAGAATGAGAAATGAATTATACGAACTGATGTATCTGCAGAGGATCCTGCATCATCGCAAGCTGATATACAAATTGCAAGCCCTCCTCTTGTACCTTTATAATCAGCCCTCGGCTGTGTATGATCTTCCCAGGTGTAAAACCCTTCCCTTACGGATCAAAAAGGAAGCATTAATGTATTAACATATCAAACTGATGTACTGTGAAAATTTTTGTTCCTTTTCATTTATTCTCCATCATGTCCTACGTCAAGAACTTAATTCACAATAAGAACAGGAGGTTTCAGAAAACAAGACTTTCTACAACTAACCTGCTCATTTTGCACACAAAAGGTAGATCAAGAATGGTCCCACTGTGGCATGCGTCAACAATGGCATGAAGTTTTGCACCACGAGGCAGTGGCCTGACTATCGTTGCATTGATCTCATCATCAATAATCATCCCATTGAGCTCATAATCAACTGGTAATAGTGCTTCATCGTAACCGTCTATCTCGTCCATGTTATGGTCCACTTCTTGTGTGCCATGCCCTGAGAAGTGGAACACCAGTGAGTCCCCTGGCCTGCAACCCTCGACCAGCCAACGCATTGCTGTTTGAATGTTCTTTTTGGTCGGGATTTTCAGTGGGTTTTTCTCCTCCTTATCATCTGAAGATAGGTTTTTTGAATGTTCGAAATTAGTGTAGAGCGAAACAAACTGAGACCTAATGATTCAAATTAGACCAGTACCTCATTGCCATTTTCTTTCTTGTCATTTCGAAACAGGTTTTATCCCCGAATTTTTCATTTGGCTAAATTTAGATATCACAGTGTACATTTGTATTTGCTTCATACTTTAGAGGGGGGGGGGGGGGAACCACTGTCATAGTGCTATGCCATGATACGTATAAATAAGCCAACCCGACTGACACGTGGACTTTTCTAATTAAGACAATTTCATAGGACTAATTGAACATTATAAATAATTTACACTGAGTTAGACCCACTGTAACAGCTAGGCAACTGTTAACTGAGATGAAATTATTACCCGTGAGCATAAGAATGGAGTCGCCAGGGAATCCAAACTGGTTGATAAGAAAATATCTCATGAACTTAACATCATTTAGAGAACCTTTAAGCCTGTAACTTCGTCCATGGTAGCAAATTCCACACAGCAATGCTCTCTTTGAACCATATGCAGAGGCAGGAACCAACGGAGCTGGTGGCCTTAATAGCTGAGGCTGAGGATAATAGCCATAATTAGGTATCCCATAGCCTACATTGCTGTTAAATGAACCAGTGATCATAGTATTTATGAACCCTCTTAACCTGTTTGCAGCATGAGACATAGAGTTATAAACCAGACTCAGTGTATTGCTGGCTTGACCAATCCGAGTGATGCCATGGCACACTGCACACTTGAAGGTGTGAACCTCTGGTGCCACTAGCAGTAGTCTTCCGCAGTGGCCGCACCTTTCTTTTCTCTCTGCCATGGTCTGGTTTACTTTTGTATTCTTTTTAAGAGTGGTGAGGCAAATAAAAGAAGGAAAGGTTTTAGAAAACGTGAAACCATAGGAGACTTCTCATTAGAGGTACCTCTATGAAAATTTATTCTTATCTGTTCTGGGGATTGGAGAGCCATGTATAGAATCAGATTCCACTAGCTTTTTATAGTGGAGATAGAATATCTTGACTTTCTTGTTGCTGCCAATTTCAATGTATATAACAGTAGACAAAGAATAAAAACATGAACCGCAAAATAAGCAATCCGTGATTTCTAGCTTTCTAATATGATTATAAATTTAAAAACTTTGACTCATAATCGGCTGTGAACCGTTGGCCAATGATTTATCTGGACAAAAATACTAGTGCAATCCTCCGAATATTGTGTCATTTTCAATCTGAGATTTTTTTGTCTCACTTCAGTAATCAGAGAATATGATTTCATTCCAACATCATCCTTTCAGGCTAATAAAATAATATCTGCACAATGTTTCGAGAACTAGAAGATTGTCATGCTTTCAGGTGCTGCAATGATATTAAAGAAAAGGTAGAGTAACAAATTGGAAATAGGAGGAAGTGGATGTTATCTTGATAAAATTGTCAACTTCGACCCCTCTTCTCTGCATTGCATTCTTCACCTTGAAATCTAGAACACTTCTGAAATTGAATGCATTGGTCAGGGTAAACGAAGTGTTTAGAGGTTTCATCATTCATGCGAGTCCTTTTACAGAATCACATGCTTTTGAACTAAATTCCTAATTAGTTGAGGAAATCGAGGGAAATATGTCCATACTGATTATCTGCTACTCTGTCTCAAGAATTATTCAAATGCTCATTGCTTGAGCTATGTGATAGGTCAATGTCCAGAACAGAAAACATCTTGTTGGAGTCATTTTAGAGTGATTATTTTACCTGGGGCCAGTTAATTAATATGCATTATGCACAATTAGATGTCAATTGTTAAGGCGCGGGGAATAATTATGCATTCTGTTCAATTAGATTTCAATTGCTAAGACTTCTTCTTCTTCTTCTTTTTGTTTGTTCCCCCGGGGGGGAGGGGGGATCGTGTTTGTACATCTTCGATTGTTTATTGCCCAACCTACATTATGTCACAACGAGAAAAGGAATAGATTAGACTGAAAATTGCAAATTTACACGTTATGAAAAGTACACTATGCCATTAGGCATGTTAGTCTGTGTAGTAGTGTGTAAGCTGACATGTCTCAATTAAACACGACCTAACCAAAGAATCGTCACTTCATCCATTACGCATGTTAGTTTGTAAAGACGTATTATGCATCCTGACATGTCTTAATTAAACATCACCTAACCAAAGAATTATCACTTTATATCGAAGTTGTGTCTTTGCAATGTCTCATATGACACAGTTTTTGCATATGCAATTCCACGTCTGCATCCCTATGACTGGACATGGTGATCATAAAACCAAATTAGGCCAACAATTATTACAGAAAATCTCTGCAAGACTAAATTATTTTGACAAGACAAAAATTCTACCTAAAACTTGATATAGAACAAAATTATGTTATGTCTATTAAACAATGGGTTTATTATAACATTTATGAAGAATTAAACTATAACCAGAGTTCTAATTCTCACGAAGATGCAATGCTACAGGACACATAAGTGGCTGCTGCTAGGCACAAATTCACACTTCATGGAAACTGCGTCCTCATGGGGAAGAATATTGTGAAAAATTTGTAAATTTGTAGAGACCATTCATAGCATGGCAATTCCAACTAAAACAAGTGTTTCTGTCCTTGATTTACTCTCTCATTACAAAGGAAGCAGGAACCAGATTCTTAATTCTGGAAACCAAAGATGCTTTGCTTATTGAAGGATACAACTCATTTATATTTTTAGAATGTCTGCTACAGATAAACACCCAACATAAAAATATGTTTCACGACTTACATTACATGATTAGTTCTTCAGGAAAACTCTCTACAAAATGTTTTTTCTATTGGGGAATGACAAAATATTTTATAAAGTTTTGTCTCTCGTTTAAACTGAACATGATATATATTTATCCAATTATTGAGTTAGGTGTATGACAAAAGCAAAACATCATGAAATCATATGTAACATTCATGGCATGGGTGGTACAGATGAACGGAAGGAATATTGAGTCAAGAAGTGACAGAGATGTCCTGTTAAGTATTCTAAAAAAATTTTTCCTCTTCGTGAATTTCTCCATTTTTCCCTCGCGCTCTTGAAAGTGTTTACTTGAAAGTGTGAGAGTAAGTACCCAGTTTATGCTTCAATTTCTGGTTCCCCCATTCATGATCTCAAGATCTATTTTCAGAACTCCATGTTTGCAAACCCCTGCACTGAGAAACTAAAAAAAAAAAAATATTGTCTCAGCTTGATTGTACAAAACAAGAGCTCCTTCTACTAGAAGGAAACATCATGAGTAAAAGTTGTACGGACAAGATTGTTATTTCCACCTTACCAGCTCATAATGCGAATGTCCTCTTAAAAACATCAAATTTTTCAGATGATGATAGAATAGCATCCTGAAAATTTCCACGTAAATTCAATTCACGTTAATATAAATCATGACATGCTAATTATGATTTAGAAGGAGAAAATGAATGGAGAAAAAACGGTTACACGATATTCTTAATATTGTTTAGGAGTTAACCCAATGCTGCTTTCATTACCATTGATGAACTATATAATCAGATTCTGTGCTTAAGAAATTGAAAAGAGAAACCTCTGGCCCAAGAAAACTTGACAGGACAAAGCTCTGCGAATATGCAGAAAGCCCCTGCTTGCTTGAGAGTTGTATGTTTGGTTATTTCATGCTGGACAGAATCTCACAATTGGGAAGAACCATGTTCTACTCACATGGCATGGGGTTTTAAAGATTATGTTCGATATTTATCACCCTACCAGGAAGCTTAAGCTTATCGGCAAGGGCCATATGACGACAGTTATATTTACAAAGGAGATGTTTTGCTAGCGAAGTAGCCATCATCACCTACTAGTGAAAAAGTCAGAGAATCACCCGCTCAACAGTATCTTGGGATAAATTCTCCCACTCGTACCATCAATGAACGGGAAAGAAACCAACCTGAGAAATATAATGCCGGTGACGACGACGACGAAATATTCTGGGATTACAGCTCTTTTGATTAACCACTGCAATTCCCTCTTGGACCTTCTCTAGGATCCCTCCATATGTTATATCTGGGTTTTCTTTGATTGCTTTTATAAAAAGATATGTCATAACACCATGCATTCCCTTTCTAAAAGCCTGCATAAGTTGGTCAAAGCTCGTATTGAATAAGCATCCACATTGCATTGTAAGGGGAAAATTTGGGGGGGGGGGGGGGGAGAAAAAGAAAAAAGAATTTTACCGTTGTATCAACAGCAATCTGATTATCTTCACAAGCGCTGAAAGAAATGGCTAGACCACCACTTGTATGTTTTCTCATAGGCACTTTTGCAGGTGGTTTGTTGTCCTCCCACTCATGGCTGCAAGCAGCTAAGAAATGTTATCAGATTATAATAAATATAAGGTTAATATAATTTTTGGTCCCTTAATTTTGTTCTCATTTTGGTTTTAGTCCTTCAAGTTCCAAACCATAAGTTTTGGTCCCTCAAGACACAAAATGATCCAAGTTTTTACTAAATTATAGAAGCTAAATGGGGGAAGGAAAAAAAACTTGATATCAGAATCTATAATTTGAAACTTGAGGAACTAAAGATTGTATTAACTTTAAATATTATAAGTTAAGGGCTTCAATTTAGTAGCTTGGGCATTTGAATTGAAATATTCTAATGTTAGAGCCTTTATAATGAAGTAGTTAAGAGCCAGATCCGTAACAAAATTTCAAGCCTGAGGTATACCAAGCGTTTGATCTGAAACAGTCATGGTGTAGAGATTGATGATTTTGACTTCAAGGAAGTCGAAGTTGGGTTGCTTGGAAACAGAACGAACAGAGAAAATACCCAAAATGGACTTACTTCTCTAGTTTATAGACATAGGCAAGATCAAGTATTGTGCCACTATGACAAGCGTCAACAATAGCATGAAGTGTGACGCCATTCTTTAGGGGCCAAACAAGGATAGAGTTCAATTCATTGTCAATGATCATGCCTTCTCGGACAAAATCAACTGGACAAAGAGTTTCATCGAACCCATCAAGCTCATCTTCCTTCAAATCAGGCTGTTGTAACCCATGTCCTGAGAAGTAAAAGACCAGTGAGTCTCCTGGTCGGCAGCCCTCCACAAGCCACTTTAAGGACTCTAATATGTTCTTCTTCGTTGGAACTAAACGTTGATCTTTCTCTTCTTCTGCAATTTGGTTTATTTAATTTTGGAAAGATATTCATCTTTATATCAGTATTTGCAATATTAAACAAGGGAAAAGTTGAGCATTTAGTTATGAGACACGAGATATCAGATGCTAAGGGGGAAAGAACCCTGGTAAATGACAAATTTGCATCAATAATACTACCCAAAAAATTGCTTCAACGACAATTACATTTAGATTACTTCAAAGCTTTGAGAAACAAACTGATATTAATCTCTTCATCTTCAAAATTTTATCAAAGATACCTTACCGTGGATTATCGAAGTTCGAGATTATAGTAAACTACATATGAGGTTTTACGTAGTTTTTGAGCAGTAGATCTTGATGCTATCTCAGAGTCTTTAATAACCCAGTGATTCGGAGTTCAGTTCATATTGTCTTATTCCCAAATAAAAGTCTTAAGGGAAAAGTAAAGGTTTATTTATCAAGCTATTCATTGGCTTTTGCTCAAAAGACAAACTTTTGAGGACATTTTAACATATTACGGGTTCAGAGAAGTTGCGTATACTCGAGCAGAAAAGTTAAATCTTAGTTAACAGTTAAGAGCACGCAAGATAGTATCATCAGCTAAAAGGTTTCAAGAGACACCTGTGAGGATACGTATGCTCTCTTTAGGGAAATCAAATATTTTAACCAGCATCTCTCTCATGTTCATAACATCATTAATGGTTCCCTTGAGCTTGTATCTCCTTTTCTTGTAGGTAACTCCGCAGAGCACTGCTCGCTTGTTACATCTGCTAGACAAGGTGGAGGACCCTGTTGAAGATGATGACAACTGATGACTCTGCATATTAGCATATGTCTGTTAACCCCGTTATGCAGTAGCAAAGTAAAATGCTCGAGAAAAACCTTCTGAAGACAATTCAATAATCTCGATACTCTCAAATTAAAATACTGTTATGTAAAGAATTCAATACATCACCTTGTCAGGCCGATTATGTTTGAACAATATAGAACCAAGTTTTAGCTTTTGGCCGGGAATTGGACTATCAGAGCTCCATTGCCCGTGCCCTGAAGTCGTAGTAACAGCTTGGCAGATGGAGCATCGGTATGCAGTAGTCTTTATGGGAACTATAAATTCTCCCCCACAGCCTGAGCAGTTAATCTTTGCTTGCTCATTTGGACGTGAACAAATAATCGTCTGGCACTTACGGCAACGATATACAGTTGTACTTGTGGGAAACAAGATACCCCTTCTGCAGGTTCCGCATTTTGGTTTAGCATCCATAGTTTTCTGTGTAATTTTCTGAGGGAGAGTAGACCAAAATGCATATGATGAAATGAAACCACATAAACCACTTTCACCGTTGTGAATTCATTTGTTATGATGGCAGGCAGTAGCCTATAGAAAGGTTGAAAGCTATTGCCAACTAATAACTTCAAAATCAAGGGGCACACGCTCGAAGAAGTTTATCCCAGACGTAACAAGTGTCTTTTGAGGAAAGCACATTCGAAGCGAAATCATATAAATACTTCCCAGGGAATGCGATCAATAACAAGAGAATTGCGTTATAAACAAAATCTGAAAAAACTCTAAAATGGTTACAGTAACACAGAAAAAAGATTAATGGGATATCGGAAATTATGGTAGATATAGAATCAAACCGCACTCTTGAGGCAAATGTAGGGTGCTGAATTTGATAGGTCGGAGTACAATTTAGTCAATCCTGAAGTGCAAAGCTGGCCACAAACGCCGAGATTCACTGAAAAGACCTAATTCATATGAAACAAGTGGAAAATTGCGTCGATCAAAGACGCATCTCATTTGCGCGTTAAGCTAAGATATGCTTTTCTTGATTCGCCCAACAAAGCAGCTAGAACCAGATGCCCTCAACTTTTGATTTCTTTGGTCGCTGAAAGTGTAATTTACTAATTTGTCATCGGTATTCCTTTTTCTTTCTTGTTTCTTCTTCTTCCCATAGCGTAGCTTGATTGGCATCGTTGGCTTCTTGAACATAAAGACCTAAAAGCTTCAAGATAATCATCGGGATTCATGATTGCGATTCTCACCGAGATCAAACGTCTGGCTGAGGTAATTTAACTCGTGGTTCAGTCATCAATTTGCGACTTACGGAGTTCGGCGAGCAAGAAATTCTACTCGGAATATTGTGTCACCTTGTGCATGACTGCATGACAGCTTACCGAACGTACCCCAGGACGCGGATTCTTCCATATACTGAGATTGTTTGGTTGATTAATTAACTAAAATGTTTAATATTCTGTTTTCACATACTTATCTGTTCATCCGGAAAGCTGCAAAATTAGTTTTGAAAAACTAATCAGAACACTTCTAGATATCTTCTTTTTTATTTGAAATGTATAAAATATGTTCTTAGCATAAGACTTGTAAATTTTAATAGAAATTAAAGTCATCATATTCATACTGTTAATTATTTTTATTTCCTTAAGATTACAAATTGGTTTCATCTAAAAATATATTATACCCTCACTTCTAAATATATAATCTAATTTATAGTGTAAATTGTTTCAACCTCCGTAAATCTGTTATGCCATTTTTATTTTTATTGGAAAAAAATTCTTTTAATGTTATCTCAAAGAAAACGCATAAAAAACCTTGGGTTCGAACTCACATTTTGTCAAATATAAGTTGCACTATTATTAATTGAAGTATAATAACTTTTAGAATTAATATAATCTTTGCTCCTTCAAGTTTATTCTTATTTTGATTTTGGTTCCTTAAGTTTCAAATTGTAAGTTTTGGTCTCTCAAAAAACAAAATGTTCTAGATTTTTATTAAATTATGAAGATCAATATTTTAAATTAAAGGAGATTTAAGGAACTAAAACCTATGATTTGAAATTTGAAAGATTAAAATGAAAATGATAACAAATTTGAAGAACCAAAAATTGTATTAACCATAACTTTTAATAATGAAAAATGAAATATGATCTCTTTTAATGTTTATTCAAGAGAAAAGGTGTGCACATATTTGTCTGGGAGAGCTACCTAGGCTCCACAATGGTCAAATGTAATCTAATAGTATCAAATATCAAATATTATATAAATAAAATGCCTACGTTAATATTATAAAATACGAAGTTACAAATATAATGGCAAATAATAAGGTATATAATATTTATTATTCCTCTAGTCGTTCATGTAAAACATATTTTGTTATGTAAATCATATTACAAAATAAGTCTTATATTAAAAATAAGAGGGAGTACTCATATACTTATATTAATATATTTTTCTTAAAATCTTGTGTATATTATAATGATGCTATCACAAAGAATCAGCTAATCAAAAAAGACTACCTGGGGAGGGGTTGACTAGCAGGAGACTGAGTGAAGCGGCCCCTCGGTTCTTCATATACTGTGACATCCTTGATTTAAATGGGTTATTTGATTTTAAAAAAAAAAAACACACAAATTCTCTCCTATTAAAGACAATTCTATTTGAGTTATTATTAGTTACTAAATGTGGATACATTTTTCAATAAAAATGCATATCTTGACTTCTCACATTATGTAAAACTAGTTGATCTAACCATTCCATTTGTTGTCATTACTGAAAAAGTAACCAACACATTTTATAGTTCAGGCACTATGAATTTTTTAGCCCAATAAAACCATGAAGAGTCTTTTAGGCCCAAAACTATATAATCCTGGGCCCGAATCTATAATATGCCGGTTTCCAGGCCGGAAAGCTATGTTCGATTGAATTCAATAATGATGAAATAATCCAATAATACTGGATATTAGATAATTACGTTAAAAAATAAAAGTATTTTTTCACCAGCTGATTATTAGAGTTTATTATCAAGAAAAGGACTGAATTTTTTTTCCATTTTTTCCGGCCAAACTGAATTTTTTTCCTTTAATTTTATTTATTTATTTATGGATGTAACCTGTTCAAATTGGATGTTAAGAGGGAAGCATTTTTCTTGTTTAAATGACAGAAGGATCTTTAATTAGTTAGGCATGATATATAGTGGACATCAAGGAATTATTTTTTTTAAAAAAATTTGTTGAAATTCTCTATCCAATAAAGTTTTACTCATTATTTTAATAAAAAGGGTTATATAATTTCATGCATTTTAAGTGTAAATTAAGGAAACAATCATCAAACAGGCCGAAATTAAAGCACTTTTTTAAAGGATAAAGCTATGTCAAGTTACTGTTCTCACCAGTTACTACCTGATATAATTATATTCAGGCGTCAACAAAACAATTATAATAATCCAAGTGCTGGTAAAAAAAAACTATAATAATCCAAGTTATACGTGTTAATAGTTTGCGTTAGTATAATCTTTAGTTCTTTAAGTTTGTCCTCATTTTGATTTTAATTATTCAAGTTTCAAACCTTAAGTTTTGATCTCTTAAAAGGCAAAACAGTCAAAGTATTTATTAAATTATATGAACTAATATTTTAAATGAAGAAAACTTGAGGGACCAACATTAAAAGAAAAACAAACTTGAGGCTCCCAAAATTGTATTAATCCTAATAGTTTTTTTTTTATATAGCACAAAATGTTATATTAAATGTAAAATAAAATTTCTACAAAGAAGAGAGAGAAGGAGGACAAGATCAAATTCGATTCAGTAAGCCGAAAGAAAAGGGGATTTTGTGTTAAACATGAAGAGACACTTGAGAAAGCCATAAGATATAAAAATTGCTTCTTAATACATAAGATTTTCAAAGGGTCACTTCTTAAAAGAAAGAAATTGTAAATGAAGAGTCGTATATCGAAAATAATGAATCCTGAAAATATGTAGATTAGCATTTTGCCTTTTCTACAAGAATTGTTGTAAGGATGAACCAAACAACTATATCATAATAGCACATCAAAAGACAAGTTATTACTATTGTCTCCAATCCTTGATATAAAGGTTAATTAGAGAATTAAATTTGATTTTAAATATAATATCTCAATTTACTGTCTTTCAAATTTATAATTTATTATCTAAAATATCCTCATTGATTACACATATTAAGCATGTTCCCATCCAAAGGTGGTCATAATTAAAAGGACACATTTTAGAAAAATTAATAAGAGAATTACAATGAGATCCCAAGAAAAAAAATAATTACTAAAAAGTCTTAATAACAACCTAAACAACCTGTAAGAACAAGTTTCAAAGTAGAAAATGACAACTTCTAAGACTTGTTTTGTAATTCTCCCAAAATCAATTCATATTTTTTACAAATAAATAAATAACTAACTTTCTTAATATATTCAATTAATTAAATAGCTCTTATATTAAAAATTATGTGTAGTAACTTAATACTTTTGCTTACTCAAACATGAAGTTTGGTCTGTCACGAAATTAAATAAATACATAAAGAGTTTTAATAATTAGAATCCCTATCCTGCGTAGATCCCACCCGTGCACCTATAATTAAATAAAATATTTGAATTGATTATTAATGGGTCGGCCAAATGCATTGATCCTAATTAATATAAGGGATTAGGTCTCACTTAATTAAGTATAATGGCTTAGTTTAAATTCATGCCATCATGATTTGGAAAACTTAACATCCAAGTACTAGTACAGTAGTTGCATTGACCACTTTTGTAGACTTTATTTATCGTATTTAAAATTAAGGAAAAACCATATTGAAGGTACCTATACTTTCTCTTCATTTTTAATTTGGTACCTATGTGTTTTTCCCCTTTAATTAAACATTTAATTTTATCTTTTTAACAACATTAGCTCTTATAACTTTGTTCTATTGATATTTTTAGTCTCTATATAAAGATTAATGATGTTAATAGAGGAAAAATAAAGATTTAGTTAAGAAAAAAAAACACATAGGTACCAAATTGAAAATTGAAAAAAAGTATAGGTACCTCTAATATGGTTTTCCCTAAAATTAACATAAAAATAATTATTTCATTTGTCATTTCTTATACTAACTATAGGCTCACGAGAGAAGTGTATGGTTCTTTTATAGTATTATATCTTATATATATAAAAGCAGCATGAGATAAAGATCTTTAACTTGGCATGAATGCGCACACAAAAGGCGAAAAAAATTAATATCATTTTTAGGTTTTAAAATTTAATCTTACTTTAATTTTAGTTCATAAAATTTGAAACTAATGATTTTAGTTTCTGAAATTTAACTTTATTTTAGTCCTCTAAAAGTTTTTAGCTTCTGAAACAGTGTTTGTACTTCCTGAAAATCAAATAAGGTCAAATTTCACAAACAAAAAAGATATTAAAAAAAGTTAAACAATAAGATTCGTTTGAAATCACCGTTTACTAAAAAAATTTCATTTTAAATAAAAGCGATTATATGTGTATATAAAACGTTGCATGCATTTTAAGTATAAATTAAGGGACCCATTATCAAATGAGCCGAAAGCAATCTATAATATACTTATAAGGATAAAAGTGTATAATCAATGGCTGAAGGAACTTATTATTCTAATAATTTGAATCCCCAGTTAGTACCCAAGCACATTGTATAAGGGTCAACAAAACAATAATTATTATAGTAACTCAATTTAATAATTAAATACTCTTACTTACTCAAAAAGTATGGTCTCATGCAGTTGAATTAAATAAATAAAAATATTAAATAATTGGAATCTCTTGATCCCACCCGTCGACCTATATAAGCTATAACTATTAAGATAACCGTAGAAAATTAATATTTGAATTATTTATTATTGTTGGGTGGAGGCACAATTGTAATTATAAATATTGAAAAAAAATTAGACACATTTCTTTTCATAAATTATATGAAGGATTCGGTTTGTTAATTTATTATTCAAAATTTATAAATTGTTTGTTTCTTGTAAATTTTACAGGGAACGTAATTTCGCTGAAATCAAACTTAATTAAGAATGTTGTACAATTATTAATGACTAGTTAAGTAAACAAAATGTTCTTATAAAATAAAGCCAGGTCGCGTCTATTACACGATAAAACAAATTAAAGTCACACCTTTCATTTTATTTTAAATTTTATACATTATATTAAGTGAATAATTACTGTCATCGACAAGTTTTCTAATATTAATATTATATATATATATATATATATATATATTGTGCAAAGCATGTAAGCAGCTTCCAGACAGAAGCGACTGTGATGTATTAATCTTTGAAAAGGAAAAAAAGGGTCAATAACGTAGGAGTTATATATTTGTGTGTGTATGCATATATATATATATATATATATATATATATATATATTATATATATAAGCTTGGGAATAGTTTGATTAAAGTGGCATTTTTCTTTTACATTAAAAATGTAAAAGAACTCAAAACTTTGCACTCCTTCTGTGCTTAATATATATAAGATATCTTCTTTTACTCAAAATATATATATAAAAGATACCTTCTAATTTTTTTCTTTTGAAAAAATGATCACATAGTATTAAAAAGAAAAGAAAGCATCCATATAAGAACAGTACTGAAGTCGAATTTTAAAAAATTTATTTGGTCTTTAATATAAATTGATGAAAAATTATGAATTATGGCCAAAAAAATAAAAAGAAAAGAAAGAATCATTTGAAGAAATGCATATATATGGTTCATTTGGGTGATATATTTGATTTTAAAGTTCAAAAATAAAAGTTAATACTTTTAATTAAAGATAATTTAAAATATTATAATAAATTTTGAAAAAAAAAGGTCAAAACTCTTTATTTTTTAACTACATTTTTTATTAATTCATATAAAATTTTCTTACTGTTGGCAAAAAAAATTAAAAAGTATCCCATTATTGGGGACGGAAGTATAAACACACACACACCCACACACACATGTAGATGTCTGCTTTTGACCTATCAAAAAGCCTAATGCGATGGCATGGGGACTATATTGGAGGCTGTTTGGTGTGACCAAAAAAACACATACTATATTAAATTAATCCAATAATCACATAGGGATCTTAGCTTAATTAGAAGGGATTAATTAACATCATTAATATAATCCATGTTCTATAATATATAGGGTTCACGGAGCCTGAATTCTTTCAAAAAGAGAAAAAAAGAGGCGGACTCACGAGTTATTGGATGATTCACTTTTTGTTTAATTTAGTCTTTTTTTTTTAAATTGTTAGTGAAGGGGAATTATCTCATCATCACTTAAATTTGAATTATGTATATGAATACAAGTAAATGTATATTAATAACTTTTTAAGATGAAATTTTGTTCCATTAGAATCATCCGGTAATCAAGTACCACATACTTGGATTCAAGTGCATGAAACTATTTCCAACTGTATGCATAATACATATAACACTAATTAATTCATCAAAATCAAGAAATGATAGTTAACTCGTTAAATCTAATACTTTTGTGGCCTTCTATTAAATCTATTTCTCAATTTTTTTCATATTAAATAAGATCGTGAATAAGAAAAAATATATAAAGAATTGTATTTGAATATTAATCGTAAGGACGAAATTAATAAATAATCATTAACTACTCTTTAAGTTGTTTATATTTTGGACCGAATCATTTTTTTTAATAGAAGCAACTTACATTTTAGACAGAAGTTACTATTGCACTACTTAATCACCACTTATGAAGGGACTTCATAACTTCTTAGGAAAAAAGTTGGCTAAAATATACATTTAGTCCTTTAACTTTATGTAAGGTTTTAATTTGATCCCTTAACTTTAAAAAATATACTTTTAGTCTTTTAACCCTAAAATTGTTAATCTTACATGATATTTTTTTTTGTAACAATCATGGTTGTTTTGAATATTAAACTTAAAATGTTAGCATTTAGTAATATTTTATTAGTATTCAAAAGCTCAATATCATCATTTTTTGTTAATACTTTTAGGATTAGAGGATTAAAAGTTTACTTTTTAAAGTTAAAAGACTAAAGCGAAACGTTACGTAAAGTTAACAGATTAAAAAGTATACTTTAACAACAAAAAAAGTTTAATTTTCACCTCTCACTTGTCCCGACAAAGCAATCCCTTGGATATAGATATTTCCCTTGACCTATTTACGATACTCCTTTGTTGGTACGTATAAGTTTCAAAGGAAGAGAATTCATATTGAAATAAGTGACTTTGGATGCCATTATTATTGATACACGAGATGGTACGTGTTTGAAGGCCGCAGTTTATTGACCATACTTGTTTCCATAATGCATGCATGCGTCACATTATTGAGATGTTGATTCGCCATCCGCTCCTCATAATTATTATTTGCTTTTTTGACAAAATTGTCGAGCCAACCTTGTCCCATATGTTGCATTACCCCATAACTATCACACCACAAACTTAATTGCCTTGTCAACTGTTTCATGCACCCTATGACCTTATCCTTAAAGTACCTTAACTTCCCGTTAGAAGAGATACCCACAATTAGTACCCAACAATGTTTCAAGTAAGATTGTTTCCAATAGAAGAATACATGTATTTAACCAACCCATAATTAGTACCCGATAGTGTTTCAAGTAGGATTGTTTCTAATAGAAGAATATATGCATTTAACCAAATAAGTTTTTATATAACTTTGTTGCCGATGACATAACACTTTTCTTAAACGGGGATTTAAATTTGAATTATCTACAAAAAAAGACAAAAGAATTGTGTGACTTATCGCAAAAAAATATTGTGTGTGTGTGTGTGTGTGGAGAAACGCATCTTTATTAAATCAAACCAAAGGAGCACAAAAATTAACACAAAGCAAACATAGAGAATCAACACAAACCCTACCAAAAACGAATAAGTGATATCTTTACTTAATTAGCGGGGGGGAAAAAAATCCATTTCCCCAAATTAATTAATCAAATACTAAGTTTGATGTGCGGGTAAAGCGAGCAACTTCTAGATATGAGTG
This sequence comes from Neltuma alba, assembly GCF_004799145.2. NCBI lineage: Eukaryota > Viridiplantae > Streptophyta > Magnoliopsida > Fabales > Fabaceae > Neltuma > Neltuma alba. Next base: position 20,584 of record NW_021637645.1, on the reverse strand, counting down.
AGCACACTGACCTCACAATCTTTGAGGGAAAAAAAAAGAAGACGCAATCAAAGGTGTCAATTAATTAAGATATTGTGCAAGAACCAACTTCCATTTGGGGGTATCTTCTTAATTTTTAATTGAAGTAGCATTTTACTTTAGATTAAATTATTCCGAAAATTTTATTAAATCAACATAATGTCTCCTTTCGACCCATCAAAATACCCTAAAGTAATTATCATTGGTGCAATTGGAGGTTGGTAGCGTGATAAGAAAAAGACACAAACCAAGTCAAACTTGGTGCTCCAGTACTATAGTTTCATAATCAATCTACTTAATTTAATTTTAGCCTAAGTCCTCATTATAACCACGAGGTGGGGACCGACATCATCAATCTACTTGATCCAAACTCTTCTATATGGTTCACGGAACCTCACAACCCCTTAGTGTGGGGCCCGTTTATATGTTTCTATTCCCCCCTCCCCTTTTATTGTATTGAATATAATTTGAAAATATAGAAATCTGAGAAAGAAAGAATCATAATGAGCAGTAGAGAATTGGAGAGAAGAGAGATGTGAGAGTTTCTTATTCGTCTTCAAGATATCAGTCACACATGCTCTCCATACGTATAATTTCACCACTCAAAAGTCAGGTCATGTTAAATGTGAGGTAGTAGAATATAAAGAGGCTAAAATTACATCTACCACCTTCATCTTTTTAATAGTGCATCTAGTGTCGTTATCTTATTTTTTTGTTGCATCAAACATCCTAATCTTATTTTTAGTATGCACCCAAATGCACTAAAAAAAATAAGATCAAGATGTTGAATGCATCATGAAAAATATTAGGGTATTGGAGATGAATTTAAAAAAATAGGATCAAAGTGCTAACTACACCTTTATCCTACTCAAGAGAAAGAGGAGGATGAACATACTCACATCTTTTGACATCTACAAAAGTAAACAAAATAAAAGAGAGTGAAACATAAGAAGTAAAACCCACCTTTTTTAGTTCTTTTTTTTTTTTGGTTAAATACTCTTTGTCCTAATATATTAATACACTCAAGTTATCCGGGTAATGATACAAATACAAGAACATATAAAGTGATATCCACAGATAAAAATGTTTCCCTTGATTTAAAAAATTGTTCCTGAAAGTTATAATTTAAGACGTTAACTTCAAAATGTGTATATATTTAAATTTTCAAAATAATTCAAATAATATTTAATGAAAATTTTTTTTTAACAAGAGTATCTTATTCTAACTTATGGAAATCAATTAAATAAGAAATATTGGACTGAAATAATTTTTATTTCAAATATAAAATTTAAAAATCAATGAATTTAAATTATATCCCTTGGCATTATTATTTATTATTTAACATAAAAGGACATACATTGTTTGAGGCCATAGCTATAGACTGCTCCTATATCTGTTTCCATGCATGAATGGATATTATTTGAGATGTTGATTTGCCATCCGCCAACATTAATGCTTTACTGGTTAATGACAAAAATGTTGAGGCAAAAATTGTAATCTTCCACTGCCCCCATAACTACAACAAATGAACAATATTCAATATAGTATTTTATTTTTTGGCCAACCAATCTAATATTTTTACTCAATATATATTTTGCTAAATAATTGAAACATAGTACAATAAACATTTTATCTATCAAATTGTGTGGAATAAAGATAGACTCTTATCAATTCAATCAGTATAAAATGTATTTCAAATTACTTCTCTGGTCCTATTTATAGGATAGAGAGAAAAGTTATTTTTTAGTCATATTTATAGGATCATGAGAAAATTTTTTTGCATGGATGTACAATTTTACCCTTCATTTATTGTTGTGTTGACTTTGTTTAGATGATATATAATATACATATTAAATAGAGATAAAGTTGAAAAGTTGTTGAATTTTAAATGAGATTTAATAAAGTTTAAAGTTTTTCTTGGTCAGTATGAAACATGTTAGAAGTAACTTATAAATAAGACCAGAGGATATGTTAATTATCAGCAATAATTCTTTTGATGAAATTTGTTAAGCTAAATTACATTAAACTTCCCTAAATTTAAAACCTATTGTACAAATATTCTCCTTAACCTTTAAAACATAGTAATAAACCCCTTAATTTTCATAGCAATATATTAATCTATTGATCTATTCAAACGTGACGAAGAAGCAGATGGTGGCTGGAGGATATCACTGATTATCAACCTCGTCCATTAAGCAAATATATATACCTTTGGGATTTTTTGTCTTTCATAATTCCTCTCTCTCTCTCTCTCTCTCTCTCTCTTAGTTTCTTTCTTTATTTGTTAATGTTAACTTGTTTTACTGTTATAATTCAAAATTTCATAATTACCTTTATTTAGTCCCCACTAACCTTATTTATTACGAGTAATTAGAGGATTATAAAGTTCAAATACCTCAATTTGAACTCTATAGTACTTCAAATCCAAAAAGAAAAAAAAACAAATTGTCCCAATTATTTAAATCTTATAATAAAAATTGAGGATGTTACAAACAGAATCCAGGTGCTAGGGATTTCATTTGCTTCACTCCCCCCCCCCCCCGGGGCACCAACTTAAATCGGTTGTGTTTCTATAGTCTGTGCGCGCGTGAGTAATTACTACGAGTATCCTGGAGATTCTGCCTCTTGTGTGAGTACAGTGAAACGGTCAGTCGGGGGCGTATTTTCAAATTTAAAACGTTCTCTCTCTCCTAGATAATTATTACTCTTTGAATATCACCTTGATAATTACTACTTCCAGTTCTAATTGATTAATTTAAAGAGATTAAAAAAAAGTTAAGTTAGTTATTTATAATAAATAAGTATTGTCTTTTCTAAAATATCCTTGCTAATCAAGTGTATTGGCTAAAATTACCATTGTTAAAAGGACTACCAGGAAAAAAATAATAAATTTGAGAGACAAAATAGACCAGGATCTGATATTTAAAATCAAAATAAAAATCAAACAAAGTTTTATATTAAGGATCAGAGATAGTATAATACATCAAATACTCAAACTCCAGGCAATTGATTTTCTTTGTCTTCTGTTGAATGTTTTATCTTCATAACAATGTTTTAGGAGAATCAGCGAGGAAAGGAGGAATGACTGAGTCGCCTCTCTTACATATTTTCACTAAGGAGGAATGATTTTGATTTTTTATTAAAAAAAATTGTGTTAGATTTGAAACTTTTATGTAAATTTAAACTCGCTATAGGATTGAGTTTGATGAAAGATATTAGTCTCTCACAACGTAACAAATTAAAATTTGAAAACCTACTAGGAGAAATGCTAATATTTAGTGCCGGATAATATAAAAAAAAATGTTCTTAGTAAGAATAATTTTTATCATAGTATCTTGGTAAATATTTTCACCATGTAGTGTTTAGATAATTTATTTTACTGTTTATAGTATTTTAGTAAAAATATAATTGATGTATTGTTATACACAAAAAGTCAAATTGTACGTGATCTATAAAATTTTATATAAAAAAATTTTCACCAATTTTCTTTAAAATAAATTATTTATCAAATTTTGCGCGATGGATGCGCGTATGGTGGGCCTAACCTTTTGTCTTTCGACTTGTGTTTTGACCCTTTTGATACTGTCATCCAAACAACTTTATCCAATTTTAAAAAGAGAAAATAATTAAAAAAAATTAAAATTGCTAAATTTCAAATCAGTTTTAATAACGATACTTTATTTGATATTAACAATCCTGAATTTACAAATAATAACAAATTTTGGTTGATATTTTTTATTTAACATTTAATAATTTTTAGTTTCTTTTTTTATTTTCTCTTTTAAAAAATTGGATAGATAAAGAGCAAATAATGGAAGATATGTCAGGTGAATATTATGCATTCCTAATTAAAGAGATGGCCCCAAAAAAGTAATAATTAAATTTTAAAAATATAAATAAAAAAATCTAAAAATGGTACTAGGTAAGAGAGATATATATCTAAATATAAAACCCCAATCAATTTTATCTATCATATTTATCTGTTTTTACTAATATAGTCTTTATAACAGTTATACATGTTAAATGTTTTATCAAAGAGTAGTTTTAGCTAATATATATAATTAGTAAGAATATTTTAAGAAAGACAACACTTATTTATTACAAATATCTAATTTAACTAATTTTTTTAATCTATTCAAATTAATCAACTAGTTCTTATAATAAAAGTCAACAATAATATATGAAAAATAATTGATGACTTATTTTTTTACATATTAATTAATTATCGGTATAAAAATCTGTACCTTGTGTAATCTCATAATTCTATCTAGCAAGTAAATAATATTCTTTTTTGGCCTCATCTAGTAATTAATTGCAGTAGAAAATTGTGGACTTTTTGTCATTTCAGTGAAAGTGCTTTCGTCTAAAAGGTATGTCTCAAAACAAGCGCTTCCTTCAGATTCCAAAATGCAGCACCAGCAGCCATACTCTTATTAATTGCCCAGTAATTCTCTCCCTCTTGCATGATTTTTCTTGCTACAATATCAATGTTATTTCTAAAGATTGCTTTCTTAGCTTTATTTCCTTATTTGTAGGCTTATTATTCTTTTGTAAACCGTAACTTTCTTTTACTTAATTTCATTTTGTCCTTGGTTCAAAAAAAAAAAGAAAGAAGAAGTTAGGTCTCAATATACAAATGGTTTCATTAAAAACAAAAACAGGAAATTTTTTCTTATTGTTTTAAATACTCACCAAGTCCTAAATATAAAATCTATTTTGTAGTGTAAATTACACTACAAATTAGATCTTATATTTAGAACCGTAATATTTATGAGATTATTATTAGCAGCACGTGAACAGCTAATCTTACTGATCAAATTCAATGTTACAAACAAAGTATCACTGAAATTCTATAGAATTTTAAATGAAATTGTCATCATTATTCTCCACCAATTTTTTGGTTTTGGCGGCCGGGTCCATTAAACTAATCAAATGTAAGAAGGTATAGAAGAGATAGGGAAATTGAATGAAAAATAAACCTCGTATCTATATTTAAATATAGAAAAGAGCAATAATAAACAATGATACAACGCACATTATTTAATAAATTTAAGGAATCTTATGAATCACATGTACATAACTGTGATCCTTGTTTTCTTTGATTGATACCCGTGATTTCTATTAAAAACTTTTGACCCAATCGGACTGTCTTGTGTGATGTCTATGCAGAAATAGAGAGAATATATACATACATACATAGATATATAATGAGGATGAATATAAGATGGAACATGCATATTCGAAATGGAAAGGAAAATTAGAAAAAATAAATTATGTATAAATTATGAATAATATGAATTTCTATATATTAATGAATTTTTTGCAGATACATTTATTGTAAAAAGCAAATTAACATATATTTTTAATAATGAAAACCAGGGAAACACATCAAAGAATGGAAAAGATGACCTATAGTTTCTGATTGTGAAAGTTTAATACAGAGAAGTCTCAAAAAAAAATTATATTTACAACTCAAGTTTATAAGCCAAAATTAACCATTTACATTTAAATTATCTTTTTAGATTTATAAATTAAATTACGTTACTTATAAGTTAAAATTTCAAATCCTAAAAATCTCTCTGGATTTAATTTTGCTCTCCTCCATCTATGGATAATCTTGACTTGGGAACCCTGGGGGAAAAAGGACGGCAAGTTGAGTACAGAAAAGTAATAAAAGGAAGAGAAGAGAATGATGTTATGGATAAGGTTCACAAGAAGTAAGGGGTGACGTGGCTGTTGTCCTCCTTCTTTCTAAATTAAACTACTAATTTTTTTTTCAGTCTAAAAAAAAAACTAATAGGACTTTTTTCCTACTCTTTTTTCACTCTTTTTTTCTCTGCTTTTCGTCTTCATTTTTTTTAAAAAAAAGAACTTAACTTGTCTTAACAAGATTTGCTTTCATAATTCAATGAGAACAATGCTTACATTAAGTTTTTTTTTATATAAATTATACTCATCTTGTTTTATTTATAAGATAGAGAACGAAGATTTTTTTTGTCTTTTTTATAAGGTATGAGAAAAAAAATTTTGTATAGATTTACAATTTTAATCTTCATTTATTATTATGTTAACTTTGTTTATATAAGATATAATATATATTAAATAGAAATAAAGTTAAGAAATTATTAAATTTTAATTGAGAGGTAATAAAGTTTAAGATTTTTCTTGGTCTGTGTGAAACATGCTAGAGCCTGAAAGTGACTTTCAACATATTTCATCCTATTTATATAAGTCACTTCCAACATGTTTCACACAGATAAAAAAAACCTTAAAATACATTAGCTCTCTATTAAAATATAACAATTTTTACCTATATTTAATATATGCACATTTCAAAAGAGATAACTATCTACGTTATAATAAATAAAAAGTAAAATAGTACATTTATGCTGAAAAATTAATGAAGTGATTTATAAATAGGCAAAAAAAACTTCTATTTCTACCCTATAAATAGGACCAGAGGAGTATCAGTTATGTTCAGGTCCCCAATCAAGTAGCATTTAATTATAAATTCATATGAAACAAAAAAAGATATATGGCCATATATAATTGGAGAACTTGATATAATAAATATAAGTAATTTTACCTAAGGTTTTTCATTCAATTAAACCTTTGAGGTTGGCAATTATGAGCATTTAATTATTAACTAAATTTTAAGTAATTATGAAAATTTATTTTTGAATAATAAAGACAATCGTGATTCTAATAAATTTTAAAAATTAATCAAAATTACTAAAAAAACTAAATTATAATTATATTTTTTCAAAAAAAAAGATAAAATGATGTTAATAAAAAAAATGAAGATTGGGTACGAAGAAATTCAAACCACAGAACTAAAACTACTCCCAAGAGACCTGCATAAAAGGAATAAGAAGAAGCCACTGAGGGAAAAAAAAAGGGTAGGAAAGCATGAAGCAAAAAAAAAAAATGTTGAACAATATTAGATAAAGAAGTATTCTAGTCCTGTCACTAGGGAAGAAAAAAGAAAAATGACAAAAAATATTTATTAATTTTAAAATAATAAATAAGTAATGTTAACTATTTTCATAATGGTTTTGAGATGTAAAAATCACCTATATAACATTTTAAATAATTTACCAAGCATTTTGTCATTTTTTTCCTAAAAAATTATTCATCTTCATCATATTAATAAAATGTTGTACTGTTATGTTATTAAATTTGTAAATAAAATTTAAAAAAAATCTTATTGTACATTTTTGACAAAATGATATGAATCTTCCACTAAAACTGAGAAGCAAAAATACAAAACCATGAAATATTTTTTCAGAACATTTTATATATTTGGGCCAAGAAAATCTTTAGAACCTTCCTTATAATAGCTGAAAAAGGAATATTCCTTATAACGAGGACAAGAGAAGTATATGAATATGAATATTATTTTTAAAATCTACAAAGAAGATAAAAATAAAATATGAAGTAAGAAATAGGGCTGAGTAATGAATGAGGTGGGCTAACCCGAAGGTTAACCCATAACCCGCCCATTATTTATAATGGGCATGGGCTAACCCATAACTTGGTAATAGCCCATTTAACCCATATTAAATGGGTTACGGGGCAGCCCATTGAGCTAACCGGGTTACGGGTAACCCATTTATTTTTTAAATTTTTTTTCAGTATAGTTATTTTATATATGTAACTTTATGAAGCTGTCAATAAATTTTACATGCCAAATAGCAAATCAAATATGAAATAATATCAATCATATTCAATCACACAACCTCAGTTAGATTCGCAAACAATCAAAGTTTGATAAAATCATAAAAGTAGTTACCAATTATAAAGTCTCATAAATTTTGAAAGTTCCAACTTTCTCCTAAAGGATAAAATAAAGGCTTAAACAAGCATGAAGGTTTGATAAAAGATGAATGAGAAATAATATCATCAATTAAATGAAGAATAAAAATATTTTTAAAAAATTAAAACTTAAACGGGCAGGTATAGGTAGCCCAGTACCTTGCCCATAGCCTAACTCGTTTAATGGGCTACCTTGCCCATTTAAGTCCGCCCATTTATAATCTCTTATTTGGGCTAATTGGATGGGCTTAAATGGGTAAAAATTTCATGGGTTATAAGCGGACTAGTGGGTAATGGGTTTGTTGCTCACCTCTGGTAAGATTTACAACACAAAACACTCCGTTAAATAATAACGAGAAATTTTTCTGTGACGAAATTGACGCAGAAAAATTAAAAATTATTAAATTATAAAAAATATAAGATAATGATCCGGGTCCTCATCGACACTTTTTTCATTCAGATATTTAATGTAAATTAAAAAAAATCGATAGCCTGAGAAAAACGGATAAAGAACAAAGCAAAGGTTCGTCTTGTTCTGTGCCGACGTTTCCCGTGACCCCCCCTTTCGCATTTCCCTTCATTTCTGCAAGTGACCCCCTTCTTTTTCTCTCTCATTTTACATTAATTCATATCCTTTTCTTTTTTAAATAATAGAAATAATGATGACGCTCTGGTCAAAAAAATGATGACGATGATTCCTTAGATTAAGTATTTATACCTTTTATGTCAAGTTTTTTAAATTACATATGATAATTTGTCTTTTTTTCGTATAGATTTATAATTAAATATTTTTAAAATATGATATATAGTTATGCGTGATTGAATAACACAATAGATATAAAGAATTTAATATAAGTATTGTCCAAAATTTTATACTCAATCTGATCCATAATATAAGTTAAAAATAGCTTAGTTCAAAATATAAGAGTCCGTTTAAATTGTTATTATGAAATGCGGGATAAGATATAAGAAAAGTTTTGTCTTAACTTATGTGATTTCAAACAGGACCTAAGTTACGTTAAAAGTAATTGATGGATATTTATCAATTGTATCCCTACAATTAATGCTTAGATGTGACTCTTTATATTTTTCCATTTCTTTCACAGCCTCATTTAATATGAATAAAATTACAAAAGTTAATTTAAAATAAATTTAATGAATTAGCTATCATTTTTTAATATCGATAAATCAGTTAAAATAACTTATATTATAGATTTGAGGGAGTATAGTAATCTTTTAAATTTTCTTAATAATTATCAAATTTGAGTTCTCATCCTCCACATCAGTTATATTATTATTATTATTATTATTATTTAGGAAAAAGCAGTTTCTTTTACATAGAGGTCAAATACAGTGGATATGAAGATGTTGCTTCTTTTCAATTTTCATCACTTTTGTTGAGCCACTTTATAATTTTATTTTCAGATCCAAATGCATGCATGCCAAAATCTCACTATTAATATGAAAGTTTTATTTATGGCAATTATGTTTGTAAATAATTTTCATCACACACTTTTATCTTTCCTATGGAGCTGTCCCAATTTGTACGTTTGGATTGAGGATTTCAAAACAGAGACGGTTTAAAAGAATTATCACAAAGAAAACAAGGCAGCTCTCCTCTTATCCTAATTATAAGTCATTTTAAATCTATTCACATATATTAAGAAAAAATTTCAACTTATTCAATTCTTATTTAAAATTTGATAACTTTTTAACTTTGTCTTTATCTGATATACATTATATCTTGTGTAAATAAAGTCAACATAACAAATAAAAAACAAAATTACATATCTGTATAAAAAATTTCTCTTAATATTATAAAATATGACAAAAAAATATTTCTCTATCTGTCCTAAAATAGGACGAGAAGTCTAGAAGAGTAAACTCAAAACATATAAAATCCAAAACATCCACAATTTTCCAGATTAAAAATTTGATTGGTCATTGAGTTTATTAAGATCATAGTTTAATGGTCGTGATTTAAACAACGTCACACTAATCACAATTAAAAATACTCCTCCGGTCCTAATATAAGACCTATTTAACTAATTTGATTATATTAAGGAAGTTAGGTAAGTTAGTTAATTATAAGAAAAGTGACACATTTTTCCTAAAATACCATAGCCATCTTTCTTAACACCCCTCCTCTCTCTTATACTTAATTATGATTGAAGGAGTATTCATAGGGGTAATTTAGAGAAAATTGATAAATATGAGGAATGAGTCTTATATTTAGGACCAAAACTAACTCAAGGATTGGGTCCTATATTAAGGATCGGAGGAGTAATATAATTAAATTAAATTATATATAAAAAGAGCATTATTTAAATAAAATATATTAATTTTCATATATAAATCATACGTAATCCAACATAATGAAATTACTCAAATCTAAAAAAGTTATAATATCTAATTAAATTAATTCATTAGAAACTCTCAATGGACTAAGAGATTAGTTCATATATGTTCATTGATTTACTAGCTATATCGGTTGTGACTCGAATTAAGTTTTAACACCATATTTAGTTTTTAATATAAGAATTAAATAATTAATGTATAAATATTAAAAATTAATTAAATTAGTTATTTTTAATAAATATATGTTATTTTTTAAAAAATATACTTTATTAATTATATATATTTAAACTATTTTTTAATAAAACTTTTAACACGTGCAACATATCAACGTAGAAAAATTATTTAATAAATAAATAAATATAAAAAATAAAATAATATAAAAAATATTTTTCTAATTTTAAATATAAAACTTACTTTATAAAATAATTTATATTATAAAATAAGTTTTATATTTAGTAGTGAAAAATATTACTCTCTCCGTTTCTATTATAAGAGATAAAAACCAAATTACGTTGATAAAAAAAACAGTTAAAATTAGTTGAGGACAGTTAATGTGTAAAAAGTATAATATTTTTTTCTAACAATACCCCTATTAATAAAGAGAGAGTATGAGAGAGAACAATTAAATTATTAAAAGAAAGAGAAGTGAGAGGGAGAGAGTATAAGTAGGAGACAAAATAAATAGGGGTAAAATAAAAAATCAATACAAAAAACTAGAGACAATTTTTAAGTGTCTCTTATATATAGAAACATACCATAAACATCAAATGTCTCTTATAATAAGGAACGGAGAGAGTAACATTTTCTTCGTGCAACAAATGTTAATAGTCACTAATAATATAATATAATTTGATTTCTAAGACCATTAAATTACTATTTCGCCATTATTGAATAAGCTGACGTTTCTAGATTCTCAAAACCCTCACTCCACCGGGCCCCACCCTAACCTCTGGCGCTGCACTGGCCCCCTTCCACACACTGCTTCCCAACAAAAGCCTATGCTTTTATTTTTTTAACTCATTCACTGCCACCATCATGCGTCCTTATATTTTATTACCATAAATCCCTCTGTATTCGAATACCGCTTCCTCAAACTCTGAACATGACGTCATCGTTATTCCCTCCCCCGCCTTCTTCCCAATCACATCCCTCTCATTCAAATCCAACGGCCCTGATTGCCTAAATATTCCTGATTGGGGCCCACGTTATTGGGTTCGAACTTGCCCTGAAATGCATGGTGCATTGGATTTGGATCCACAGGGATCGACGGATTGTGGATATATATCAAGAGTGAGGTCAAATCCGTCATTTCACTTCCTCTGGGAACATAGAGTTCTGGACTCCAACGTCGCTATCATTTAGACCGCCACGTCACGACATGTCAGAAGCTCACAGTCCGGCACAGTTGACGAAATGTGGAGACCAATTAGAATCCGCCACGTGGAAGGGTATTATAATGACAACTCTCTCAGTACAGCTGGATCAGGCATCCTCTTCCTGCGTATATAAATAGCCCATCCTGCTTATTCGTCTTCACCTTGCTCTTTGGATAATCCTTCTCTGATACGGTTGTTCTGAGTTTGACCTCGAAAATGCCTCTTATTTACCATCATGCCATTGTCTTCTTCACTGTGTTGTGGCTGTGGCTTGTGGCTGAGGGGGCTCTGGTACAGCAACAGCCCTTGGTGCTCAAGTACCACAACGGCGAGCTCCTGAAGGGGAAGATCACCGTTAATCTTGTCTGGTATGGAACCTTCACTCCCATCCAACGGTCCATAATCGGGACTTCATAGAATCCTTAAACTCCCCGAAGGCTCCACTTCCTTCGGCGGCCACATGGTGGGCACCACCGGGAAGTACAAGGGCGGATCCTCTGCTCTCGTCGTAGGGAAGCAATACCTCCACGAGACGTACTCTCTTGGTAAGTTCCTCAGGTCGAGGCACTTGATCGCGTTGGCGTCCAAGTTCAACGAGCTTGACTCTATCACCGTCGTCCTCAGTGCCAAGGATGTTGCCGTCGACGGGTTCTGCGTCAGCCGATGTGGTACTCACGGGGCGATCCGACCTGTGGGAGGTAAGCCTCGCAGAACTTTTGTCTGGGTTGGGAATCCCGAGACTCGGTGTCCAGGTCAATGCGCGTGGCCATTCCACCAGCCCATGTATGGCCCGCAGACTCCGCCGTTGGTGGCGCCGAACGGTGACGTCGGTGTTGACGGAATGATCATAACTTGGCCACCTTGCTGGCCGGCACCGTGACGAACCCCTTCAACAATGGCTACTTCCAGGGTCCACCTACGGCGCCGCTCGAGGCTGTATCGGCTTGTACTGGGACTTTCGGGAGCGGGTCGTATCCCGGATATCCGGGCCGGGCTCTGGTAGACAAGACAACCGGGGCGAGCTACAATGCACACGGCGCCAACGGCCGGAAGTATTTGCTTCCGGCGATGTGGGACCCTCAGAGCTCGGCGTGCAAGACTCTGGTTTGAGCTGACGAGGACGATGATGGCTAACTTTACACGTGGCGGAATCCGATGGAGCGGGTGTAGATATGGATGGGTAGGGACGAATGCAGGGGATGATGATGTTATGAAATGGAGGGAAAACAAAAGCTGCAATGAAACATGTAGTAATTTGTCTGATTGTTCATAGGCCTTTGAAGTTTGGATCAGTATTTGTCATTAAGTGTGACGTGTAAATTCTGTGGCTCTCTTGAAAGAGGAACATCATGTTAAAAATATGCAAAATGAGGAATAAATAAAAATCATATAATTACTATATTATAAGAGCCATGGGTTTACGTTCTTTTCAAGCTACTTCTTAAATTTAAACTTCCAATGGGGTGTTTGTTTCCCGAGCAAGTGAATGAAATTGGTATATTGTGTTGGCTTTCATTTACTAGAATAATAGTAGGGGAAAGCATAGGCTTTGTTTGTTTAGAAGAAATGGATGGATTTGCTCAAGAAAAATTTGATATTTTAGTGTTTGGTGGGGTCAGAGAGGAGGAAGAGCATCATCATGGTGAGGTACAGTAAATGATGAGGGGAAGAACTGATTCATCTGAATAAAGAAAGCCAAATTAATTGCCTTTGTTTGTTTGTTTGAATTGATGGGGCTTGCGGAGTAAAATGTCTACTTTTATTAGATGAAGGTGAAATCTTTCAAATCACACACACAAGTTGGCGTGTGAAGGAGTTCAGAGACTTTTTCCTGCATATTTCATCATGTGTAATTCATGTGTCAAAAAAAAAGTTGGCAACTTGATGAATTATTATCATTATTTCTGATGAATCACTCGATGAATTATCAAGTTGCTGTTCTTTGGGCGGAAAAAAGTACCTTTCTCACGTAAAAGATAGTTCTTGTCATTAATGGAGCTTGCTTCCACTCAGTGGTTACCAGTTACTGCCAGGCCACACTCCCATAAAGAAACCACCTTTTCAAATTGATCAAAATTGAAAATTTATGATGCGTGAAATGAAACTGCCCCACTGGTGCTTATTGCAGAAACAAGTAAATACATCAAAGACCAAAATTTTATTGCTACACTTGAAAGGTAAGTTTTGTGGGTAATTTAAAAGAGAGAGGCAAGAGAGTGGAGTGAGGTAAGCCTTCAGCTTACAAATGAGATGGAATCCAAACTTTCACTTACAATGAAACTTGCATATCACTATAGTAGCAATTAACTTTATTCCTAGATTTGAAAGGTAAAGTTTTGCGGGTAATTTGAATGGGAGGCAAGAGAAAAAATAGAATCGGTCCTTTCACTTACACTGAAACTCTCATGTCATTATAGTAGCTAGTGGCTTTATTGCCAGTATATTTGAAAGGTAAAGTTTTGTGGGTTAATTTGAAAGAGAGGCAAGAGAGTGGAGAGAGGTAAGCCTTGATCTGCGGAGTCTCTGAGCAATCTTAAAAGCAAGTTCAAGAGACTGTGAAGCATTAAGCCTGGGATCACAGTGGGTGTGGTAGCGTGAAGTCAGGTCATCATAAGTCACAGTTCTTGAGCCTCCCACGCATTCTGTCACATTCTGACCCGTCATTTCTAGATGAACTCCTCCTGGGTAGCTTCCTTCTTCCTCATGCACATCAAAAAATGCTCTCAGCTCAGCCTACCACAGACCCCACAAATTCCAAATCAAATTCTCAGCTTCAAGCTTTATAACAACATAGAGAAATATATAAAGAAAGAAGAAAAGGATATGAGAAGATTACTCTGATACAATCAAAGGAGCGAGTTTTGAGTCCAGATGGAGCTTTGATGGTGTTGCCATGCATGGGATCACTGGCCCATGTCACAATTTGGCCTGCTCTGCGAACTGCTCTGATTAGATGTGGCAGTTTCACTCTCAGATTATCAGCTCCCATTCTTACTATCACTGTTATTCTTCCAGCTTTGTTCTTTGGATTCAATATATCTATCAGCTTCACCAGTTCATCAGGATCCATCTTATGGCTCACCTGTGAAAAAGCAAAGAAAGTTTGCATTTTTTTCCTTTCAAATCACCATCTGGAACAGGACACTACAGCTTGAAGCTAAAATCCTCTGGTGTGGATCTTCTAAAGTTAAAATCTTGAGAAGGAACTCTGATTGGATCCTCTAGAGTAAAATGCTTGCAAAGAACTTGTGAAATTAAAGAGATGGAAGGGAAAAAAAAAGGGGACTAAGCTCCATTCACACTCTTACTCTGACATTTGTACACCACCGTTTCCTTCACTAGGATACTTCTAATGTTAGAGGATCCAAATTCTCAGCTTGGAGTAGCTTTTAATTCCAAAAAATCAAAATCTTGAGGCTACAGGATCTTATAATTTCAGATTTTCTGGGAATTAAGCTTCCATTGTGTCTTTGGAGTCAGAAGTAGTTCTAAGTTCAAAGTTCACAGTTCAAAGCACATGCTAAGGCAACGCACAGTTCACCGTTCGCAGTTCAGATTTTCTGGGATTAAAGCTTCCATTGTGTCTTTTTGGATACATAATTCTAATCTTCTAGAAGAAGATAAAAAGAGATCATTAACTACTAATTTTGTGAAGAAATGCTTCCCAGCGGAGCCTCTATCTGTAAAGTTTGTCAGGATATTTCTCCTTTATTACTAACTTTTTCTAACAATTGTTACATTTTATCTATATTATCTTATCGTAATCTGTAAAACTTATTCCTTTTAATATCATTTTGTCTTTTTTCCAAAGAGCACAAGGAGATAAACAAAAATAATACAATACCTTGATGCCAAGTGGATTAGAAACTCCTCTTAAAAACTCAACATGAGCACCATCAAGTCGTCGAGTGCGTTCTCCAACCCATAGCATGTGAGCTGAGCAATCATAGTGAAGCCCTGTAGTAGAATCCTCCCTAGTAAGTGCTTGCTCATAAGGCAGAAGCAAACACTCATGGGAGGTCCAAAAATCTGTCGTGGTCATGATTGGATGCTCATCTGTGAATCCAGCTGCAATCATGAAGCCAATGGCTTCATCCACTCGGCAAGCCAATTCGCGATACCTGTTAGGACACACCAGAATGAGCAAATAGAATAGTAAGTAGCAGAAGAATTCCTGAGCAAATACAATGATCTTCTGATGTTCTGCAGAAAAACTCCAAAATTTGCCAGTTCTTGAAATTGGACTAGAATGGCTAGATTAAATTTTACATTTTGAAAAGATTGTGATTAAATATCCATTGGATTATGATGAAATCCAATCCTGATTCACTTCATTGCTGAACTTTAGAAAAGCACAAGAAATATGCCAAGGGGTGTATCTCAGATACAGTCATTCCATTTTACTCTAACTGCAGGCAAAACAGGATGAAGTCTTACTTCCTATTCAATCTTTTCTGGATTTAATCAGCCTTTTCCCACCAGTCCCAGGAGTTCATTCAGAAATAGAAACAGAAACAACGGAAAATGATTCAGAAAGCCTCTTGATTTCCATCCACCCCCTTCAGTCTTCCATTATCTTCCAAGTAAAAGCAAAAGAATTGATTCAATTCTCAAAAGGGAAAGAAAGGTGGCCCGGTGTACAAGGCTTCCGCCAGGTGGGATCTGGGGAGAGGCAAATATACGCAGATTTATCCAAACAAGTGACAGAGGTTTTTTTTTTTAATAAAGATTTGAACCCATGATCTCTAGGATTACACGGAGGCAATCTGACTGTTATTTCAAGGCTCATCCTACAATTCTCAAAAGAAAGTAAGGCAAAAATACTTATATCTAACTTAAATGACAAACAAATTACAGAAGAGAAAATATAAAAACCATACCTGTCACCCTGCTCGTTGTGATCCATAAAATCTAGATTCCATTGGGACCCTTTGTATGGCAGCATAGCCTCCAGTGGCAAAGGCCCTCAGAAGATTGAGAGTAGCAACTGATTGACAGTAAGCTCTTTCCATTCTCTTTGGATCTGGAACTCTTGATGCTTCCGAAATGCATCACCATTCACAAATATCACCCTTATAACTTGGCAGCTTCACTCCATCCCTCTCCTCGTACGGCTCTGATCTTGGCTTTGCAAATTGACCTGCCATTCTTCCAACCTAAGTCAACAATTCAAGTATCTATGTGATCAATCCCATTCAATATATATAATATATGTGTATATGTATAATCATTGATGAATAGGGACAAAAATCAGTTTCAGTCACAGCTCTAGGAATACTTTTAGCCCGGATATTGAGAGGTTTTCAAAGGAAGAACTTGATCACCACCAAGAACAGCACTCCACTTTTAAAGTTCCATTGGATTGATAGTTATTACCAACCCCAACAACAGCTCTCTACTTTTCCTCCAAAACGGCTCACTTATTCACCCGGACAAGAGACTGTTTCAAAGTTCCCTTTTTTCACCAGACTGTTTCGAAGTTTCGCCCTCCTCACACCCCAGAAGCAACACACCCCCCCCCTTTTAAATCCAAAATGGCTCATTAATCCACTTATACAAACAACAATAAATATCAAGTTTCCGATAATCCACTGGGAAGAAATTCCCAATTCCAGCATTCTTGAATTGCTCCGAATGATCATTGAATGAGAGAGAGAGAGAGAGAGAGAGACTCAAAGAGACCTTTATGATAGGCATCTGGGCACCGAACATCAAAACAATGCTCATTTGAAGAATAACGCGAAAGGTATCACGAATATAATTGGCATTGCACTCCTTGAAGCTCTCAGCGCAATCCCCACCCTGAAGGAGAAAAGCGTTGCCCATGGCGGCCTGAGCTATTTTATCCTCGAGGCTCCTCATTTCTCCGGCGAATACAACGGGGGGGTAAGATTCGAGGGTTTTAAGGACTTGATCGAGCTCATTTTGATCCGGATACTCTGGAAGCTGAAGGGCCTTCTTGGTCTTCCAACTATCAAGCGACCATTTCGTCTGAATTGAGGCGGTGCCCGCGGTGGAAGGGACGGCTGATTTCGAAGCCTCAGTAGAATTCGCGACTGTATTGAACCTAGCGCCGGTGGGCGGCCAGAGGTGGCGGAATGTAGGAAAGGGAGAAGAAGGATAGGAGTGACGAGCAGGTTTGTAAGTGATGGGCCTTGAGAGACGAAGAAGAAGAGAGAGCCATCTCGAAACAGAGCTATGGCGAAGAGAAGGATTCAAAGGTGAACGATATATAAGCTTTGGATTGCGAATTGTTTATAGTGTGATTTATTTGAAGCGATCAAAGGCCCCTAAAGTGCATGAAGGCACGGAAACATGGTACGAGGAACCCACACACGTACGTACTACTTTATATAATAGACACACGTGGTTTATTTATTTTTCATTTAAAAGTCATTTTGACATATTTAAGAGAGTTCTAAAAAAATATAAGCAGTAGTAATTTAATGATAAGAAAATATAGATATATTATTTTATTGATTTAAATAAATCTTAAATAATCCACGAAAGATAATGAAAAAATTAAACCATAAAATTCCAATCCTACTAATAAGAGAAACCTAAATATCTTAATAGACCTTCATTTACCATTATCTCAATGCATCACAAACTCAACTTATTAGTTTATTATAGTAATTAAATAATCTTTTTTTACACCTCTCTCGAACAAGTTTTAAAAGCTTGTACAGAAGAATATTTTTTCCCTCATCACACTGAAAATTTTTAAGTCCTTATTTAGTATAATATTATGGCTTTTACTTAATATAAACGACCTACAATTATTTATTCATGTGTTTTAGCAGAAGCAAAAGTGGCATATAACTTCAAAAGGGGGCATATATAACTGGTTCCCATAGGTTAAAAATTTTAAACTCAACCCAACAATTTTATTTGATGCAACATATATTCAAAACACATGCGAAAGTTCCATATATATATATATATAATACACACGTTTTATTCTAATACATGACCACAGGCATAAACATGATTATTCTAATTACTTATCGTATTTGATTTATGCAGTCCATTCACGCCTAAAGGAGTAGCATTTTGGATTCGCTATGACTTGAATGCTAAGAAGAAGCAACTAAAGGCTTCATCTTCTCAGTGCCCTTTATGATCACCAAGAATAGAATTCTATACACAATGATCATCCCCAGAAGAATGGCAAGATCAACCCACTTAGAATAGCTCATGTTAACTTCCCATTGTTCTCAGAATCTCTTCCCCACTTAAATTACCAAATCTCAGTCCTTCAAACTCGTTCTTGAACAGTCCTTGGTAGGCGTATCTATGGAAGGCTATGTAATAGAGAGGATACTTCCAAAAGATTCTGGGAAGGTCATTAGGCAATCTGAAGAAGCCTCCTGCGAGGATCATGATGCCTGAAGACAGCACCGGATAATTCCCATGAGGAAGTTAGGGACGATGCTAGCCACTATCATCATCAGGCTTTCAACTAACATCAGACATGAAAATAGGACACAGCAGAAGAAGATAAAGTGTTCAGCAGAATTTTGAAGGCCTGGGAGGTAATAGGCTATGGCTCCCGGAATGACAGGACGAGTAATAGATATGGGATCGAAGATAAGGTGTTCCCTATCACATACGCTATCACTCCATAGTGCCCATTTAGCCTTTCCCTTCCAAATACCTGCATCAGTAGGAATATGGAGACTTAAACCTTGAGGCTCATATGATGACTTCAACAAAGAGAAAATAATGCACACACACCTTCATCTCTTCCACAAGGAAGGGAAGCCACCAATGGTCATGAAAGTTATGAAGGAGGACACAAGGCAAGCAGTCCACCTCTATCCTGAAAACAATGATTTAAAAAAAAAAATTAACTATTAGAAATATAAAGTGGAGAATGTCAGAGCATGCTCCAATATGTTACTCTTTCTTACTTGAATAGACACGGTGCTCATGCCCAAATCGTAGAAGACGGTGGCCAAACCTAGCGCCACAGCGATGTATTATGATAAGGCGTAACCAGTAATAGCCTAAATCACGACGCATGTTCAAGAATGATCTCTTGTAAGAACAATGCACTGAGTAGGGAAGCTTGCATGCGTTCTTTCTCTTCTTCTCCACCACCATTCCACTTTCCTATAACCCACAATTGCATTAAACATTGCCCATCATCATCTTTTGAGAAGGATATGTTATTCTTTGCATTTTAGATAACATATTGTCAGTTATTCATATCTACATCAAGTTAGACACGGTTATTTTCTTCATGGATATTATATAGAGGTCATATAAAATTTGTGCTCTTGATAGGGATGGAATACGGATTCGACATACCTGTGCAGATAATGCTGCTACTTCTGCTTGAACTGTTGGTTGAAATTAGAAGACTTGTATGATTCACAAGCATTTCTATTGCTTCTTCTGTAGGTTTCCTTTCAGGATCAGGGAAGCCCAATTCAATGTCCTGTTAAACAGTAAGAATCTCAGTCAAATTATGTCTGGGTTTAGTTGCTTAATGGCTAACACGAAGCAGACCTGATCATCAAAATCCTTGTTTATAGTTTTCAAGAAATGATCGGACGGATTCTGGACAGCAGGACAAGGAAATCCATTGAAGCAAAGAACTACAACATAAAACAGCGTACATCAGTATATAATTGAAACATGAAGATCAGAACAAGACATGTGGATCTAAACCCTGACCTCACTTGCTGCAGAAATAGGACAAAGAACACAGTTCTTCCGGAAGAAAGAAGACACAGATTATAAAAGCTGAAAGACTTCAGTACTAGGTTGATGAATAGACGCAATAATGGTCCTCTGAATCCCATCCTTTCGATCAAGGCTGGCGATTCTGCTCATGACATAGTACGAGGCTGCACTGTCAAGTCCACTGGTTGGTTCATCAAGAAACAGAAGTCTTGGACGTGTCAGGATCTCTATACAAATACTCACTCTCCTTTTTGGCCTCCACTGATTCCCTTACAAACCCCAACCTCCAATTCTGGTGTTAATGGCGTCTTGAAGACCCATTTCTC